>NW_022142873.1:0-19696 GCF_007565055.1 Rhinopithecus roxellana | reverse complement strand
GGTGAGAGTGGGGGTGAGAGTATGGGTGAGAGGTGTGGGTGAGGGTAGGGGTGAGAGGTGGGGTGAGAGGTAGGGGTGAGAGGTGGGGAGAGGTGGGGATGAGAGGTGGGGGTGAGAGGTGTGGGTGAGAGGTGTGGGTGAGAGGTGGGGGTGAGAGGTGGGGGTGAGAGGAGGTTGAGAGGTGGGGGTGAGAGGTAGGGGTGAGAGGTGGGGGTGAGAGGTAGGGGTGAGGATGGGGTGAGAGGTGGGTGAGAGGTAGGGGTGAGAGGTGGGGTGAGAGGTAAGGGTGAGAGGTGGGGGTGAGAGGTGGGGGGTGAGGGGTAGGAGTAAGAGGTGGGGTGAGAGGTAGGGGTGAGAGGTGGGGTGAGAGGTAGGAGTGAGAGGTGGGGGTGAGAGGTAAGGGTGAGAGGTGTGGGTGAGAGTGTGGGTGAGAGGTAGGGGTGAGAGGTGTGGGTGAGAGGTGGGGGTGAGAGGTGGGGGTGAGAGGTGGGGGTGAGAGTAGGGTGAGAGGTGGGGGTGAGGTAGGGTGAGAGGTGGGGGTGAGAGGTGGGGTGAGAGGTGTGGGTGAGAGGTGGGTGAGAGGTAGGGGTGAGAGATGGGGGTGAAAGGGGGGGTGAGAGGTAGGAGTGAGAGGTGGGGGTGAGAGGTAAGGGTGAGAGGTGGGGGTGAGAGGTGGGGGGTGAGGGTAGGAGTGAGAGGTGGGGTGAGAGGTGGAGGTGAGAGGTGGGGGTGAGTGGGGGGGGTGAGAGGTAGGGGTGAGAGGGGGGGTGAGAGGTAGGGGTGAGAGGTGGGGGTGAGAGGTGGGGGTGAGAGGTAGGGGTGAGAGGTGTGGGTGAGAGGTAGGGGTGAGAGGTGGGGTGAGAGGTAAGGGTGAGAGGGGGGAGGTGGGGTGAGAGGTGGGGGTGAGGTAGGGGTGAGAGGTGGGGGTGAGAGGTAGGAGTGAGAGGTGGGGGTGAGAGGTAAGGGTGAGAGGTGGGGGTGAGAGGTAGGGGTGAGAGGTGTGGGTGAGAGGTAGGTGAGAGGTGTGGGTGAGAGGTAGGAGTGAGAGGTGGGGTGAGAGGTAAGGGTGAGAGGTGGGGGTGAGAAGGGAGGTGGACAGTCATGGTGATCGTTTGTGGGGCAAGAAGTGGAGGGTGAGAATCAGGGTGGGAGTTGGGGTGTCACCCCAAACCCTCTCACCCTCAGATTAAGAAGCCCCTCCTATGGCCCCTGGAGGAACGGGCCTTTGGCCCACCCCAACCCCACTGGTGTCTTGGGCAGGGGAGACCTCGAGGTGGGGGCCTTAGCTCCCTGTAGGACCGTCCAGCCCCGGACCACCTGACCACAGCTACAGTGGGACAAGGCCTGTTGCCTGCCTGCTGGGGGCTGAGCGTGTATGGAGGAAATCCAGCAGCCCCGGCCTTCATCACAAGGGGAGGAATCCGAGGCCCACGAGGGTGTCCTCTGGGACCCAACACGTGAGACCCTTTGAAAAGTCCCCAGAGTGCGTGGGGGGCTGGGATGAACATCTGGCGGCAGCAGCAGCAGGTGGCCCACCTGGCCAAACACACTCCTGTGTCCCCTTGTTTTTGGCAATTTCGATGACCAAAGTCAGATCCTGGTATGGAGAAAAGGACATGGGTAAGGACGAAGGAAACATGCGCACTGCACGGACGATGGAGCTCAGCAGCTCCAACCTACCAATGCGAGATGCTCACAACGGTGAAACTGGTGTGTGGTAGATGGGATCTCTCTGTACCGTCTTCTCAATTTTTCAGCAAAAATAAAACTGTTCTAAAGTTAAAAAGTTTATTAAAAAAAGAAAAAAGACGGGCTTGTTACCAAAAATCCGAGATAGACAGAACCAAGCAGTAGGGCCCAGCCCAGCCCCTGCTCAGGGCGCACCAGCAGCAACCCCTCTCTCAGGGACAGGACCGGGCCTGGGCCACTCTGAAGAGCTCTTCCTGGTGGTGGGGGGCCTGATGGGTTTATTCCACCTGTCAGTCTCACTGCAAGTGTGGCAGTGGAGTCTGAGTTAGGCTGACTCTCACCCTGCCAAGGACACCCCTGCACTCAGGACCCGGCCCTGGCCCCCTTGCCCTGTGGGCTGGAGGTGACCCTGTGTGCAGATGGCAGATGGAGGGACATGGTGCTGTTGCTCTCAGGCCAGGGGCAGCAGCCTCAGCCCTGACCACCCCTCTCCTGCATGGCTGTGGCTGGGTCTCCCGGTCTCTGGCTTCCTTTCCAGTCCACCCTGTAGAAAACAGTGTGGTGGGGGATGCTCAGCCTGCAGGTCAGACAGGCCAGGGTCAAAGCCCAGAACTATCACCTGAACTAGTCCTGGCCAAGTGGCCCCCTTGACAGAGCGGCCATCATCTAGCTCCGCTGCAGAGCAGGGGAGGTGGCAGCGTGGGCCACAGCCCTCGGCTGAAGCGAGGGCCAAGCGGGGCTCTGCCTGGTGCAGGGGGTTTCCTCTATGGGGCAGGGGCTTCCAAATTAACCCTGGTGACGCCTGGAGCTCACCTCTGGGGGCTCTGGGGGCTGGGAGAGCAGGCAGGGCCCAGTTCTATCAATCATCTGCCTTGTTCCTGGGGGATTGTGGTCAGTCCCAGCCTCCCCAAAGTCCTGGGGCGGGGCAGGCCTGCTGGAAACCCAGGACACAGAGAAGAGCACCAAGCACCTAAGACAGGGCTTCGAGCACGGAAGGCAAGGAGCCGGTGGCCCTGCGTGCACTTTCTCCTGTCTGGGGAGCCTGAGCCCTGACCCAGTCCCGAGGCCCACGAGTGCACAAAAGCCTCCTGCTTTCTGACCCAGGACACGGGCGATCAGCGCTTGGCGAGCCGGAGCCCAGCTGCACTTCTTCCTTCCCCACCGGGACCAGGCCAGTTGCATCCTCATGCCTGGGCTTCAGGGCTTATCAGGGGATGTGATGGCACTGCCTGGGGATGTGGGATCCTTCCACCAAAAAGGGCCACACGGCTGTCCCCAGCACCCTTCCAGAAGGGACAACCCACTCCCAGGAGGTCTTAATGCCAGACATCGAGGTCCCCCGAGCTTCCTCCATGGCCTGGCCACAGCACAACCGTATTTCTTTATGTCCACATGCCTTGCCTGCTCCATGGCCGGGACCAGGGCCACCATCTCTGCAGCCTGCGAGGGGACAGCTGCCGTGGGCTGAGCTGCTGAGGCAGGACAGGGGTCCGGGCCAGGGAGGGGTGGATGGAGGCCAAGGGTGGGCCCCTTGGAGACAGCCTTGGAGTGCAGCCGGCTCTGCCACCTCTCCCTGGCTTCCTTCCCTGCAACCTGTGACTCCCGGAAGTCCCTAATGGGCCAGCCACTTGGGGCCGGGAAGTAACTCTGTGAGCGGTCACCTCACCACAGTTCATGGGGTGGAGCAAGGGGGACAGAATCTCTGCCAAAATCAGGTGTCTTGTTCCCAGGCCCAGCACAGAGACCTGGTCCCCGGACATCTCTGGACGTTTGTTAAGAGTGGACGACTGCTTCCATTACACAGGAGAGGAAACCGAGGCTGGAAGGGGTCCCAGACTTGCCTGACTGCCACAGCGAGCAGGCAACAAATGCCAAGTGGCTGCCACAGTGGGGTAGGTGGGAGGCAGTGGCTGAACCAGAAAGTGCTGCCGTCGATTCTGCTAGTTGCATGAGTCTCAGGAGATGATCAAAGGGCAGATTGTGGGGAGATAGAAAGTGAGTGGGGAACAGGATTGGGGGGAGTGGAAGAGCCTCAAAGACCCTGCGACATTCTCATCGTCTCGACGGTGACTCAGAGATAGCTCCAACCCGCATGGCGTGCAGAGTGCGGAGGGGACGGCTTTGTGGATAAATTAGTCATTCCCGTGCAACTCACCCCAAATCCCGGCTTCCAGCCCTGGGTCGTCCGTGCTGGGATGGAGGAAGCGCAGCCTCTCGCCAGGGCCACATCCTGGAGCCTGGTGACCCTGGCCACAGCCGGAAGCAGCCCACTGTGCCAAAGGTGCATGAGACAGGGAGTCAGCTCTGTGTTCCCCAGGGTGGCCAAGGGACCAGCTGTGCCTCAGTTTCCCTTATTCTATCAAACTTTGAAGAAGGTTCCTGTAAAAGCGCATCTGTTTTCAGGGTAGGGGCCAGAGTCAGCCACCCACACCAGAGTGAGCATTGGTGGCTGCCCTAGCCCTGGCAGGATCTGGCATTTTGCTGGACGGAGAGAGGAGGCGGCACCCACTGGGGCTCGGGCAACCATCCCGGCTACCCCCGCCCTGGCCCGCCAGGAGAGGAGGGAAGCCTTGAAGTGCCAGGCCTTTGAATCGCCTATCTCCATGGCAACGCGTGGGCACAAAGGGCCGGGCCGGTGAGCAGGCGGCGGCTGCGCAAGCTGGAAGGAAGAAGGAATCTTTTATTTATGGGGAGGGAGAGTTGGGGAGCCAGGCTGCGCCCACGCTCAGGGCCAGGCCGCAGTCTTGAGGCTGGGCCCCCTGCCCCATAGCCAGGGCTTCTGAGCAGCACCCACCCACACACCCCTGACCCTCCAGGCCTGGCTGGGTGGACGGAGCATGGGCAAATGGAGGGCAGAATGGAGTGAGTGTCCAGCATGCACCCAACCTGGAGAGCGGCCCCAGAGGGTCCCTGGGAGCCTGCCATCCTCCATACCCCAGTCTCTGTGGTGCAGGCACCCGGGCAGATACCATGCTGAGAGCCAGCTGGGCCTGCAGTGAGGAAATGCGGCCCAAAGCAGACTCTGCAGAGCTGGAACTCAGGTGGGGCTGCTTCCACAGGCTCTGAAGGCCTCACGGGACAGGAGGCTGGGAGGGTCCCCCAGGGCCAAGGCCCTGAGGCAAGCTGGAGCTGGGAGCATCTGAGGATGGGCATTAGCACAGGGCTCCAGGGTACAGCTGGTCCACTACAGGCAGCCTGGCCTCCCCAGAGACCCAGCTGCTCACCTTGGACCGGGGGCCCTGGGCCTTGGGCATCAAGGGACCCGCCTGCCGTGGTGGAGGCTGCCACACCAGGATGCTGGCCCACAGCCTCCAGCTGCCCATCCCCACCTTCCCAAGCCCCTCCCCTCATGACTCACATCCTGTTCCCTGAGCCCCAAAACATGGGAAATGGCACCTATTGTGCCCCAGCGGGGGAATTCTGACCCCAGACCCTGGGGGCAGTGCAGAAACCACCACTGAATCAGATTTTATTTCATCTAAAAAATATCTGAGCCAGATTGAAAGGAGCGGGGAAAGGGTCCCAAGGCTGCTTCCCCCAGCCCCACCTCCCACAGGCCCTGGTCCCTCCCAGCCCCCATTTCCTTTCCTTGAGAGTGTCTAACGTGGGGCAATATTCTGTGAAATGGGAGGCCCCGCGTTGGAAATTCCAAACCCGTGTCTATGATGAGCTGCACACGCGTTTCAAACCTGCCCTGGTTTTGAGCTGAGGGAAGCAGAGGATGCAGGAGTTGCCCACTCCAGAAGCCCTGGGTGTGTGTGAGGAGCCCTGAGGCTGGGCAGAGAGCCGCTTGTGGGAGGCACCGTGCCCCCTCCATCCGAGATCGGGGTCTGGGTGCCCTGGACACTACAGACCTTTTGGGGAGCCTGGGGGTTGGGAAGCCTAGAGCTGGGACCTACAGGCCAGAGTCTGAGCTTTCATCCCCCCACCAAAGACACTCCCCCAGCCACTGCCTGCGCATGGGGGGAGACAAACTCCCCCCATGCCCACCTTGCCTCCAGCAGGGCTGTTCCTCCCCTCGTCTGCTGGAATCAGTTTTCTCTTTAACTCAGCCCCATGGTGGGGAAGGGAGAGCTCCAGGGGACCATGCAGCAGAGAGGGGAGGGGAGAAGCCATCAAACAGGCCGGGGGGTTGGGGGCCCTGCACTCAGCACAGAGCCACACACAGCAGGAGGGGCCTGGGCAGACGGCTTAGAGCCCATTCTCTCCTGGGCACTGTTCTGGAATGGCCCTCAGCCCCTCTGTTCCAAAGACGGGAACCTCCAGCCCAGGGACCCCGGATAATGTCCCCCAAACCACCTCTTTTCCCAGACCTCATCAATGGCAATGAATGGTGCATCCTGGCTGCGGCCGCCGCCCCTCACTGTGGGATTTCAACCCAGACGAGCGCCCAGCCCCTCCTGGGGTCTCAGATACTCAGAATGAAAGGCTCACAGCTGCCATGCACTTCCACAGGACTCTGTGGGTCCTGTTCCACCCCCGGTGAGGCTTTCGTCTCTCCCCAACTCCATTCCAGAGGCCAGAAAGCCATGATGTTTGGGGTCAAAGAGCTGGGAGAGGCAGTTGGAACTCAGGCCAGGCCCATCTGACTGGACAGTGCTGAGACTGGGACCCTGCTCCCCTACACATGCTGTCAGGGCACCCTCGATGCTCCGCAGAGCCTGCTGTGCCCCGACAGCCCCTGCATGCCCAGTGTCCCCTGGCACAGGACACCCTGGGGTGCCATATCTGTAAGAGCTCACACCCTTCTCTCCCCAGCCGCTGCTAACTGCTGCCAAGGGTAGGTGTGCGGAGGGCTCGGGGCCTCTTCTCCACCCTCCCTGCACCAACTCAGCTCCAGAACATTCCCAGCAGTGAGGAGAGGGTGGCCACTGTGCTGCAGCCCCAAGGGATGGGCAAGGTCATGCCAGCTGGAGTCATCCATGTCCCCTCAGTGGCCTCATTCAGAGGGCACCATGGAGGAGGGTGCAATGAGGGCAGCTACCAGGGACAGTGGAGATGAGGTGGTCAGGAAGCCCAGTGACGGGCCTGGAGGGGACACACGGCCAGCCTGGGACAGGGCATGAGGCCTTTGTTCTGGGTGCTGTGGCATACAGTGCTGGCTCTGGCCCATCTTTTGTTAGTGGTAGGAGGGTGCTTCTTTAATCAGTCAACTATTTTGTTTCACATTGCCTCTGTCCTTGAAAACACTGCTTCAGGGAAGAGTGAGACGAAGCCAGTTCAGTGGGGTGTCTACCTGGCCAGCAGCCCTCGTCCACAGGGGTTACTCCTGGGGCAGGTGCAGGAGTCAGACAACCCCACCCTCATGCGGGTGCCGGAGCCTTCAGTCAGCAGGACCAGGCAGCCCATGTCCTGGGGACCCTCGCGCAGGTGTGGGCATTTGCTGAGTTGGGCTGTCATTTGCTAGACAGGTGCTTGGAGCAGGGGCCCTTTCGTGCATGGATGCCCTGGGCAGGTGTCAGTCCTGAGCCCTGGAGAGGAAGGCAAGCTTTTGAATTGATGCTGGGTCCTAGGAGAGAGCTTGTAGTTTCGCCAGCTCCTCAAAAGTCACCTGAGACCCTGCCAAGGGACCTGTAGACGTTCAGTGCGGGCTCTTGGAGGCTGGACAGAGGGCACCAAGGGGTGATGGGCCCCGAGGACAGAGGTGTGCAGCCAGGTGGGGCCATGGCCAGGCTGGGACCTGCTGGAGCTCTTGTGTGTGAGACTGGAGAAGCTGCCAGGCTGGGAGAGATCGGGGCTGGGGGCAGTGTTGGGCGTCAGCAGGGTCTGCAGCTCCCATCTTCCCAGCATATAGACCTGAATATCAAGGTTGAGAATAAACCATTCTCCCGGGGCACGATGGCCTCCAGGAAGCACCTCCTCCTCCCACCATCTGCCTTTCAGGATGGGCCTCCCTGAGGGGCTGTCGCTGGGACTGCAGGGGCTGTTTGGTGTATCTGGGGCCCTGACACGAGTGAGATTGTTCTGGGGCCTGTGCTGCCCAGCCTGTTCCCCAACAGCTTCCTCTGGAGGCCAGGGGCCTGGCAGGAGCTGCAGGGAGCCAATTATCCCTGAGGCAAGCTGGCTGCAGGTAACTGGGAAGCCAGGCTTTTCACCGGCAGCCGAGCTCTGGGGTGCATTCGCCACACCAGGACTTGGGACTTGAGGACCCAGAGGTCTGCAAACCCTATGCCTGACTGGGAGCTCCATGTGCTGCCATCTACCAGGGGAGGTGGCATTTTCTTGGCAACTGAGGGGGGAAGCCAGGTGCTGAGGTGTGGCCCAGGGGATGCCTCACCCGGGGACCTCCCAGCCCTCCTCCTCTGCCTCCCAGGGGCCTCCTCTCCTTACACATGGAAGCCTCCAATGTCTAGCCCAGCGCTCCAGGTTAGGGGCCAGTGCCGCCCCCAGCCCAACTTCCTCTGGGAAGTGTGAGGTTCTCCCCTGGGGCATTCAGGCCTCTTTCTCACAGGGCTTCCCAAGGGGAGGCATCCAGAGGAAGGCAAAGACTGTGGTCAGGTAGACCCTGATGGGCGCCCCCGCCATCTCCCTCCATCATCATCGAAAGACAAGCTGACCACCTCCAATGCAAGGTGGACATGAGGGTTAAACCCTGAGTGACCAGCACTCAGCTCCCAGCCTGACTGGGAAGCGGCAGGGAGGAGTGTGGTGGGTTTGTGGGGCTGGTGAGAGCTCAGTGAGGTAGGTTTAGGTGCTGTTTGCCCAGGGCTCAGCTCTGTTTCTCAAGGCTCCCTCAGCCCAGGGGCCCACCTCCCCTCTGGGCAGCCCTGATCAGCGCGTTCTGCCTCAGCCAGCTGTCAGCCACCTGCAGCTCCTCCCTCACTGCACCACTCTGGAGCATCACGGCCCCGGGGCAGGCCGCAGAGACCTGGCTAGCCCGTGGTCTGCTCATTCCTCACCTGCTGTTGTGGCAGAAACAAGTCTGTGCTGATGAGGGAGCCGACCAGGCTGCAGCCCTCACCTCGGGAGAGGGTCAGGCCCAGCCAGGCCTGGTGAGCAGGTGTGGGGATGGGTGCTGACGTGCGGGAGGGTTCTCAGGAGTGGTGGAAGGAGGGCGGACAATGAGGGCCTAGCGGATAGGGTGGAGAGGCAGGAAGAGGGGACAGAGAAGGGACAGTGAAAGAGAGTGGAGGGTGCCGCCCCTGTGGGGCGGGACGGGTGAGGCTGGTGTTAGCTGGGTGTGTGGGTCTGGCAGGGAGCTGGGCCTGGGAGTGGGTCCCGAGGAGTGCTAGGTTGGAGCCAGGACCATGGGCCTCACCATAGAGGCCTCACCCCAGGACAGAAGGGGCTGACAGACTGGGCTGACGGGAAAGGGGGCTTCCTGTCACCAGAGGACACAAAGGAACCACTAGTGGCCCAGGCCATGAGGCTCTGTGGCCCTCAAGGTGCTGGGCTTGAGGTGGGCCCAGCCCATGGCTGCCTCTGTGGGGACCCCCCAGGGAGAGGCTGGCCCCTGAGGATGCTCAGGTCTGGTTCAGCGTGGCCAGGCCCTGGCCCAGCCCAAGGTCAGCTACCCTGGGGGCTGAGTCTCCGTCTCTCCCTGTGACATGGTGCCCACACTATGGGCCAGTGTCAACCCTTTGCCCACACCCCGGGAGCCTTGTGTGTCCATGCTCGTGGCTGAGGGCCTGCGGTGGGGGTCTCTGCGTTGGGGGAGGTGGGTCCAGGGTGTGTGGCCCTGGGATTGTTCATGGTGAGTGCCACCTGGAAGGTGCTGGAGCCTCACCCTGTCCTCCAGGGCCCGGAGTGTTTTGGGAGATCCGGTGCTGGCATCTTGGCTGGGCCAGGATGGTGTCTAGGAGGGACCCATGGGAGGGAAGCAGAGGCATCAGGGGCCCGGTGCTGGGTGGATGGCAGGAGAGGCCTGGAGGGCGGTGGCTCAGGCCAGTGGCTAGGCAGGTGTCAGGAGAGAGAGGGGTGAGGCCTGGCCTCTCTGCCGTAGCCGAGCCAGGGCCTGGGGTGTCCTGGGGTGGGACAAGGCCCAGGGCAGAGGCAGAGCCATAGCTGCTGGCATGCAGGGTGGCCAAGTCCTGGCCTGATGAGTGCCGGCCGCTCACTTCTGTGGCGCTCTGCTGCCCTCTGCCGGCTGCCTCTGTCCCTGCAGGCCCAGCCATCTACCTGCAGGTCTGGACAGACCCTCAGAGGCAAGGCTGGGAGGTCTCAGGAGCCAAGACAAGGTGGAATCCCATTTGAGGGCATCTGAAGGAGTGAGAGCCTATGTCAACCCCCTGCCCAGCCTTGCCTTGGCCAGCGGCTCCCAGGGGACTCTGGTGGGCCGTGGCTAAAGATGACAGAAGGGCTCAGAGAGGCTGAGCTGCTGTGTGAGGTCACACAGTGAGCAGGGGCCGAGTGGCCTTGGGAGAGGCAGCAGCAGGAGGGTCCTCGGCATGGCCACAGCCCGGGGACAGGAAACCCCTGCTGGGTTCCCCCACCAAGTAGCTTCCATTTCCAGCCCTTAGGGCATCTCAGGAGAGGCTCCAGGGAGGGTCCCACCTGCCTCCTGCCTTCTCCCCCAACCCCATCCTAAATGGGTCCCTGCTCCCCAGTCGCTCCCACCAAGAGCTCACCCGCCAGGGCTCAGGGAGAGGCCCCTCAGGGCGGCTGTTTCTCCATGTGCTGACGTCCTCTGGACACTGAAAACCAATCCCGTCCATCTTAATGGCATTTAATATGCACAGTGAAAGTCGGCAGCCACAGCCATGGGAGTGTGCTCAGAGCAAGGTTTACACGCGGATGATACCAGGCTTAGCCCACGAGTGGCCTCCTGGGTCCCGGGAGATATGTAGGGTGGGGGTGCAGCTGGGTGAGCCATGGTAGCAGAGTCCTGGGGAGGGGATATGGGAGGTAGGAACTGGGCTAGGCAGGGATTCAGGGGAGGCTGAGGCCTGGAACAGGGAGACTGAGACCTCAAGGAGGCTGGGACATTGGGAGTCAAGACTTGGGGAAGCCGTGACATGGGTAAGCTGAGATCCAGGGGTTTAAGAATGAGGGACTAGTGCAGACCTGAATTGGAGCCCAGCTGCTGCTGGCCCCATGTGGCTGGAGAGTGTGCTGACCCCACAGTGGCTGGAGAATGTGCTGTTGACATGGAAGGGAAGTGCTGGGAAGTGAAAAGTGTGGTCCATTTAAATGACACGGAAGCGGGGAGGGGAAGTGCTAGGTAGAGGAGGGAGTGGTCCCTGACTAGGGCTCCAACTCCATGGACATAGGTGAGAACAGGCATTTCCTGCCCAAATGTCACATTTCTCATGACCACCCTGACCTGCCACGCCCCCATCCTGTGCTTATAAAACCCCCCGAGACCTTAGCAGGCAGACATAGGCAGCTGGACGTGGAGAGGTGCCCGTCACAGAGGCACACACGGGCGGCTGGATGTCGAGATGAACACACTGATAGGCACCTGCATGCTGGCAGGCCACCGACTGGCAGAACCACACGGAGTTTGGCTGGGCAGTCGGAGGACAGCCTGGGCGCTCAGTGGCCCCATTCCAGGGAAAACCTTCCCACTCCACCCCCTTCTGGCTTCCACTCAATAAAACCTTGCACTCATTCTCCAAGTCCACATGTGATCTGAGTCTTCTGGTGCACCAAGGCAAGAACCCCAGGATACAGAAAGCCCTGTGACTAACAAGCTGCCCTGTAGACGGCAAACTAAAAGAGCCCCCATAACACACGCCCACTGGGGCTTCAGCTGTAAACATTGACCCCTAGAGGCTGCTGTGGGGTCGGAGCCCAGCCTGCGCATCTGTCAGCTCTCCTAGAGGTTTGGGCAGTGGAGCACTGAAGAAGAGAGCCACTCCCCTTGTCGCACACCCTGCAAGGGCAACAGGGGAACGTTTTCCATTTCACTGGCCCACGGTGGCTGGACAGTGTGCTGGCCCCATGGTAGCTGGAGAGTGTGCCGTGCTCCCTGGCTTTCCTCCTGATGTATAAAATGGGTCAGTGGGTCCGGGGCGCTGTTCCCATAGTGACCTGGTGGAGGCTGACCCTGATGCCCACCCCTGCTGAGCACTTGGTGAATGGTGGTCACTGTCAGGAAGCGCCATTGCTGTCCTCCATCAGTGTCTGTGGGGCTGGGTGACTCTTGGAGGATGCCTCCAGCAACATGGCACTGCCAGGACAGGGGCCGTCCCCCTGACTGGGCTTCCTGGTGTGAACAGATGGATGGATGGGTGGGCCTGCTGTATGCAGGGAGCTGAGGCCGGATCTTCACCTATGGGCAGGAGGCTATGCAGGGCTCAGGGAGAGACAGCACCGTGGCTGGGACAGAGCCTGTGTGATGAGAAGCCCTTGGTGCCCTGGGCCTCCCTCCTTGCTCCTGTCCCTCCAGAACATCACCCAGAACCCCCCACCCTGCTCTTTTGGGGAGATGTCTGGGTGTCTGCAGTTGCTGCCACTCTTGATCCCACCCACCCCTGCAGGTTGCTGGTGGGACAAGTGCAGGAGGCATCTCATGGCTTTCCCTGGGATCTCTGCACCCTCCAAGAGTCGGGAGTCACACACAGCCTGCCAGCATCCTGGGAACTCACCCTGTTGCTGCCACTTGTCCTGGGCAATCCTGGGGCTCACTCCTTGCCATTCAGACCCCTGTGAGGAGAGCACTGGCTGTGAGTTGCTTTGTGGCTAGTGATGGCGAGGCAGGGCCTGGAGTAGATCCATCACGAATAATTCTATTTTTGTTTTTTTGAGACGGAGTCTCGCTCTGTCACCAGGCTGGAGTGTGTGATCTCTGCTCACTGCAACCTCCGACTCCCTGGTTCAAGCAATTATCCTGCCTTAGCCTCCTGAGTAGCCTCCTGAGTAGCTGGGATTACAGGCACAGGCCCCCACGCCCAGCTAATTTTTGTATTTTAGTAGAGACGGGGTTTCACCATGTTGGCTAGGATGGTCTCAATCTCCTAACCTTGTGATCTCCCCA
Organism: Rhinopithecus roxellana; assembly: GCF_007565055.1. Classification (NCBI taxonomy): domain Eukaryota; kingdom Metazoa; phylum Chordata; class Mammalia; order Primates; family Cercopithecidae; genus Rhinopithecus; species Rhinopithecus roxellana. Next base: position 7,089 of record NW_022142873.1, on the reverse strand, counting down.
CCTCGGCCTCCCAAAGTGCTGGGATTACAGGTGTGAGCCACCGTGCCCAGCCGAGAATTCTTTTTTTTTTTTTTTTTTGAGACGGAGTCTTGCTCTGTCACCCAGGCTGGAGTGCAGTGGCCAGATCTCAGCTCACTGCAAGCTCCGCCTCCCGGGTTCACGCCATTCTCCTGCCTCAGCCTCCCGAGCAGCTGGGACTACAGGCGCCGGCCACCACGCCCGGCTAGTGTTTTTTTTTTTTTTTGTATTTTTTTAGTAGAGACGGGGTTTCACCGTGTTAGCCAGGATGGTCTCGATCCCCTGACCTTGTGATCTGCCCGTCTCGGCCTCCCAAAGTGCTGGGATTACAGGCTTGAGCCACCGCGCCTGGCCGAGAATTCTTAATGAAATGGGAACGTGTCTCCCAGGAAATGCACAGGGGCCTGCAGTGATAGAGTGGCCTCAGGTGTGTGCACAGGTGTGAACATGCCTTCCACAAAGGGCAGTGGATGTGCACATGCCTCACACACACTGCGGGGCAGGGCAAATGTCCCACACGTGTTCGTGCCTGTGCACACATGGGTGGGCTGCATCTGCATGTGTCCACATGATGTGTGTGTGCACACCTGTGTCACGTCTGTAGAGAAGACAATGGAGAGAAATACACCCAAATCTCCCCTCTGGGTCCCTGCCCTGGGTGCTGGGATGTCAGAACAGGTTGATGTCCTTTTTATCCTTCCCCATATCCACCACTGTCTACCAAAGCACGCCTTAGTTTTATAATCAGAAATGAAATGCATGGTTTCAAGAAAGCCATGGGCCAGCTCCTCTGTGCCCTGGTTTGGTGGGGCCAGAGGGGTGGGATACGTAGCGGGAGATTAGCCTCATGCGGCCATGGGGCCAGGGAGGCCAAGGTCAGCTTGCTCAGCACCTGGAGGTACAGCGAGTACCAACAACACAGCCTAGCTTGACCGTGGAAGGAAAATCAATGCTGGACACAAGGACTGACCGCAGACTCACTGGGAACACTGTCCACCGACGTCAGAGCTGCTCACAGGGCACCCGGGAGCTTGCCAGGGAGCCCGGCTGTCTACGTTTGGAACAACCCTGGTAAGCAAGCACAGGCCCCTCACCTGACTCCACTCGGAGCCCTTCCCAGAGGGGAGACAAAGGCCTTGAACGGCTCTGGAGGTGCTCTCTGACAGTGCGCCCCAGGCTTGGCTAAAGAAATCTCAAATTCCCCAAAGCTCCAGCGGCCCCTGCTAAGGGTCAGCCTCAGGGGGATGCTTGCCTCCAATTGGCCCTGACTGATCCACATTACGAGATAAACTGTGGCGTTATCTCATGGTGTTATTACTTTGTGAAAAATGATGGTGAGTCTTTATACAAGAGCGGTTGATGCAAAAACATTACCACATAAGACGGGAGTCCTCCAAGTCCTGTCTTCCTCTGTTCCATGTCCTGCCCCCCGTCCACGTGTGGCCTGCGTGGACAGACAGCTTCGTACACTCAGACTCTTCCCTCCCCGTGCATCAGGGATGTGTGTCCCTGTTACTGACATGCAGGGAGGGCTCATCATCTTGGGCACACCCCATGGTGCTCTGAGCCCATCATCACCTATGGTGGACATTGAAGGAATCCCCAGGTTTTCCTTTTCAGGAGCCATGGCTCGGGCCAGTGCCTAGGAGGTCAGAGGCTGGGGGCTTAGGGAGGGGTCACTGCCGAACGGTGCCACCTTGGACTCAGAGTGCCAGCCCAGGGAACCAGGTAGGCCCAGCTCTGACCGTGCTGCTGGGCAACCACTGGCTGAGACCTGGGGATAAAACGCCTCCCACACCAGCCAAGGAGACAGGCTCTGCACGAGGCCTGAAGCCCATGAAGGGCTCTGAAACAGGAGGAGAGCCGGAGCCTTCAGCTGTGATGCGCATAGCACCGTCTGTCCCTGTCCTCCACTCAAGGGAACTCACCTTGGCAACTCTGCTGGAAGGCACAGGTTGCTGACAGTCTGACACCTGGGAGGGGGCCGGTGGGAGCCCCCGATATCCCCCCATGCCCAGGCCTCCAGCAGAGCCTGCAGCCTGAGACCTCTGCTTCAGGAGCTGGGACCGATGGGGCCCTTGGGGATTCCCGTGCTGCTGGAAGAAGACGGGGGCACGGGGATGTCCATGGCAAAGAAGTGAGAAGTGGAGGGTGCCAGCCCCCGGCCCCGACCCTGCCCTGGCTAGAGTGAGGCAGGCTTGGGGGTGAGTCCGGGGTGCTGATTTCACCCTCCTGGGCCAAAGTCTCCCTGTGACTTTATGGACTGTCCTTCTGTGCCCCCTGAGACCCTGGTTCTCCCTCACCAGCCTGGGTCCTCTTTGTCTCAGCTCAGTTGTCACCTCCTCTGGGAAGTCCCCAAGCCCTCGAGTGGGTGCCCAGGAGGCACGGTCAGTGCTGAGGCTACAAGCCCTGCTGGCACCCAGCAGGGCGCACAAGGCCAGGTCAGTCTCTGGGGACAGTAGACAAGCTTATCCTTGCACACTGGGGACTGCCCACCTGGGGAAGAGAGCCAGGTCGGGCTGGAGGGACCTCAGGGGCTGGCCGGGCACCCCTCCCTGAGGAGAGCTCCATCTGAGGAAGGGTGTCACCGGGTCCACTCCAGACACATGTCCTGCCTTGGACGGGCTGCAGAGAGGGTGTGGCCGGGCCATGGGGTGAACCATCCTGGGTGGTTGGTTGGCCTGGCATCGCCAGACATGTGGCTCCATTAAGCCTCTTGACTCCACAGGAGCCCATGTGGCTTGTCCTCTGACCTCCCATCCACCTCTGAAAGGGGCGGCCCTCTGAGATTCTGTCTGGAACCTGTCAGCCCTCCTGACGAGGTCCCTGGTGCCGGCCATCACAGGCACCTAGCCACCCTACAGAAAGGCTCTGGGAGGCTCAGCCTTGTCTGGGGCCCCAAGACTGATGCCAGCTGGGGCATCTCACAGGGAGCACCCCTACCTGTAAACCACCCAGCTCAAGCTCTGCCTCGACCTCTCCAAGTCAGCAGCCAACCTTCCCCAGGGTCTCTCCCAGCCTGCAGGGAGTCTGAGGCTCTGAAGCTTTTCTGCAGCCTCTCAGTCCCCCTCCCCACTACCTGCTCAGGCAGAGAGATCATGGCTCTGTGTTATTGTGTGCTTAGTGGGTGCTGGAGTTTGTGCTAAACAACTTGGGCGACCCCCGAATCTTGACAATAACCTGAGGGGGCATTATTACTATTCTCACTTCCCCAAGGAAGAAGTCCCAAACCCCATCTGGCACAAAGCCAGTGCCTGGAGTCTCCCTCTGCAGTCCACGTGCTCCCACGTGGGGCATGCCTGGGACATCACAACATCTGGGGTCAGTGCTGCTGCTGCTGTCACTGTGGCACTCAGCTTTCCCAAGGCTCACACCTGCTCCATCCAGCAAAGGGGTCTTGCACCCCAAGCCTGCCTCCTCCTTCACACACACAATCCCACTTCATCAACCACAAAGATGCACGTGTTTACCCGGCCTCAACCCATCGGCACCTCCCCTTCCAATTGCCGGAGGGCTCAGGTCCCTTCAGCTGGGCTCCCACATTCCTGATCCCTGACCCACTGGCCCTCAGGACAATGCCAGCTATGGCTCACCTGGTGCCAGTCACCTGCATCTCCCTGGGGTGGGGATGGGGGGCAGCAGGCTCCGTGGACCTAGCACACCTATGACTCTTGGAAAAGAAAAATGTCCCTGAGGACAGTGACCCCAGCTTCAAATATTACTGTGGGCTCTTAGGCGAGTCCTTCCTCCTCCTGAGCTTTCAGTTTCACCTGCATAAAATAGAGCGGTGATCGTAGCACCTGCATGGGAAGGTTGTGAACACCATGCTTGTCAGCAGAATATACCCTAATTTTGCAAGGAAACAATCTGGTGGGTGTGTGTGTGGGGGGGGGGGGGGGGGTCTAAATACCTTTCCTTACACGTGCATTGAAAATGATAAAGTGGTGAAGTGTGATTGCTTTCACATAAATAGTGGCGTGTTCTGGGATCTAGCAGACAATCTTAACTTCAGGAATTGCAATCACATTTTACTAGCTTTGAGAAAAATGATAAAATGACATAGCTAAATAGAAGTCAAGTAGGATCTGTGGATGGCAGTGTGGAGTGGTTAAGGGGAGAGAGTACTGATGAGGGAATTTATACACCCAGCGGCCCAGGTTTGGTGCAGCAGATAACGGAAGGACAAGCCCCAAAGTAAACAAATGGGAATGAATTCCTTTGCCTACGGACAGAGCAAATATATCAGTAAAAGTGGCTACAGGGCAAGCAGCAAAAATGCAACAAATCAGAATGAATGCAGGGAGCCCCATTTCCGGCAGAGAAACAAATATTTCAGGAGTACAGGTAAGAGGCACATGGCAGAAAAAAAAAAAAAAAAAAAAAAAAAAAAAAACTTTGCCAGAGCTCCCATGTCATGCTCACGGCTAAGGAGAAACAATGATCTCGCTGGCAATGAGCGCAAGTGGCAAGTAGGGGAACAGAAGGAGTCCTGAGCGGGGCTGACTGCAGTGTCCCCAGGGGGCCAAATGGGCAGCACAGCGGCCTCTCTAACCCTCAAAGGTCTGTTTCTTGTCTGCTTTCTCCTTGGGAGTGGCAGGCCCTGGTGACTGGCCAAACCTCAGGGGGGCCCAGCAGCTGGGTCCCCACCACATGCCCAAGTCTGGCCCCTCAGATCTGCCCGTCTCCTGAGCTGGAGAACAGAGCCCACCCCTCTGTCCTCGGCGCTCACCTCCCATCCAGCCCATCTCCCTGAGGACTCCCCTGCCGCCAACTCCCACTTGGATCCTCTGGCCCTGACAGGGCATCATTGTTTCAAATAATCCATAACTGGGGGCAGTGGCTCACACCTGAATCCCAGCACTTTGAGAGGCTAAGGTGGGAGGCTTGCTTGAGCCCAGGAGTTTCAGATCAGCCTGGATAACACAGCCACACCCTGTCTCCACAAAAACTATTTTAAAAAATTAACTAGGTTGCAGTCAGCCTGTAGTCTCAGCTACTTGGGAGGCTGAGGCAGGGGGATCACTTGAGCCTAGGAGTTCAAGGCTATAGTGAGCTATGATCGTGCCACTGCACTCCAGCTTGGGCAACAGAGAGAGACCATTTCTTAAAAAAAGAGAGCCATCAGTTGGCTTAGGGTAGCCACCTGCTGAGGGTCCCCAGCTGAGCATAAGACCTGCTTCCTAGTAATTACAGAGCGCCTGTGAATCTCAGCTGTTTCACTGATTGTCACATGCAGCCAGTGACTTTCATGCCAGCCTTGTTCCCACAGGCGCCCTCACAGGTGGGCTCTCCCATGGGCCCGGGCACCCGGCGCTAGGCCTGCCCTGCTATGGTCTGGACATGAGTGGCGATCTCTGCGATCCCTGCACGCCTTGCCTCTCCCCCTGCCCTCTCTGCAGCCCTGCCCCTGGCAGCCCCTGCCCACCTTCGCCTCTGTGCAGGGCCACAGGCTTCCTTGAAGCAAACGCTATAACTTTGAGCTCTATGCTTTTTAAAAAAAAAAAAACAGCTTTATTGAGATATAATTCATTATACTATTCGTTTACTACCTTTTGCATTATACCACACAATGTTTCCATTTCAGTGACACAGTTGAATGGTTTTTTAGTCTATACACAAGGTTGAACAAACATCACCACTATCTAGCCTCAGAGTATTTCCAGACCCCAAAGAAACTCCATGGGCCTTGGCAGTCCCTCCTGCTCCTCCCGTCCCCCACCTCCAGGCACTTGCCAGACTACTCTATGGACTTGTCTTCGTGTGACTTCTGTCTCTATGGGTTTATCTATTCTTAACTCTTCATATAAACCGAACCATACAACTTGTGGCTGTTTGTGTCTGGCACCTTTCTTTCTTTTTTTTTTTTAATTTCACTTTTATTTTATTTTTGAGACAGGGTCTCCTTCCATTGCCCAGGCTGGAGTGCAGTGGCATGATCACAGCTCACTGTAGCTTCGACCTCCTGGGCTCAAGCAATCCCCTCACTTCAGCCTCCTGAGTAGCTGGGATTACAGACACACACCACCATGCCTGGTTAATTTTGTATTTTTTTGTAGAGATGAGGTCTTATTATGTTGCCTAGGCTGATCTGGAACTCCTGAGCTCAAGTGATTCTCCTGCCTTGGCCTCCCAAAGTGCTGGGATTACAGGCGTGAGCCACCACACTCGGCTATTTTTATTTTTTGGTTGGCACAATAATTGTACATATTTGTGGGGTATGTAGTGATGTTTCTATACATGCAATGTACAGTGGTCAGATGAGGGTAATTAGCATAGCTGTCATCTCAAACATTTATCATTTCTTTGCATTACAAACACTCAATATTCTCCTTCTAGCTATCTGAAAATACATAATTTTTGTTTTGGTTTGGATTTTGTTTTGTTTTCTTTTGTTTTTGAGACAGGGTCTCACTCTGTTGCCCAGGTTGGAGTACAGTAGCACCATCGTGACTCACTGCAGCCTCTACCTCCCAAGGCTCAGGTGATCCTCCTGCCTCAGCAACCCCTGAGTAGCTGGGACTACAGGAATGTACCATCACACCCGGCTAACTTTTGTATGTTCTGTAGTAATGGAAATTTACCATGTTGCCTAGGCTGGTTTTGAACTCCTGGGTTCAAGAGATTCTACCCTCCTAGGCCTCCCAAAGTGCTGGGATTATAGGCATGAGCCATCACACCTGACCCATAATATGTTATTGTTAACTAGAGTCATCCCACATTAGTGTAGAACACTGGAACTTATTCCTCCCATGTAGCTGTAATTTTGTATCCTTCAACACATCTCTCCCCTCCCTCCCTTCTTTCCACCCTTCCCAGCCTCTACTATCCTCTGTTCTACTTTTGACTTCGATGAGGCCAGCTTTTTTTAGCTTCCGCATACGAGTGAGAACATGCGGTGTTTAACTTTCTGTTCTGTCTCATTTCACTTAACATAAGTTCCTCCAGTTCCATGCATGTGACTGGCTTCTTTGATTTTGCATATTTTCAAAGTTCATCCATGTCATAGCATGTATTAGTATTTCATTCCTTTTTATAGTTTAATAATATTCCACTGTATGGATGGATCACATT
>NW_022142872.1:0-5390 GCF_007565055.1 Rhinopithecus roxellana | reverse complement strand
ATATCTATTATGTCTATATTTTATACCTATATCAATTATACCTATTTTGTCTATACTTTATACCTAAACTATTATATCTATTATGTCTATATTTCATACCTACATCTATTTTAGCTATTATGTCTATATTTTATACCTATATTTATTACGTCTATATTTTATACCTATGATTATATCTATTATGTCTACATTGTATACCTATATCTATTATATCTATTATGTCTGTATTTTATACCTATATCTATTATATTATGTATACATTTATCCCTCTATCTATTATATCTATTATGTCTATTTTTTATAACTATCAATTATATCTCTTATGTCTATATTTTATACCTTTATCATTATATCAATTATGCCTATATTTTATACCTATATCTATTATATCTATTATGTCTATATTTTATACCTATATCAATTATGTCTATTATGTCTATATTTTGTTCCTATATCTATTATGTCTATATTTTATACCTATATCCATTATATCTGTATTTTATACCTATATCTATTACATAGGTATTAATATCTATATCTACATTATATCTATATCTATATATCTATGTTTATATTTTATATCTCTATCTATTCTCTGTATTATATCTATTTTATGTCTACATCTATTATGTCTATATTTTATACCTTTATCTATTATATCGATGATGTCTATTTTTATACCTATATGTATTAATCTTTTATGTCTGTATTTTTCCCTATATATATCATTATGTCTCATTTTATACCTATGTCTATTATATCTATATGTGTATATTTTATACCTATAAGTATTATATCTGTTATGTCTGTATTTTATACTTATATCTATTCTGTCTATATTTTATACCTATATCTATTATATCTATTATGTCTATATTTTATATGTATATCTGTTATATATATTGTCTATATTTTATACCTATATCAATTATATCTATTATGTCTATATTTTATACCTATATCTATTATATCTATTATGTCTACATTTTATACCTATATCTATTTTATCTATGATGTTATATTTTATACGTATATCTATTATATCTCTTATGTCTATATTTTATACCTATATCTATTATATCTTTATGTTATACCTATATCTATAACTATTATGTCTATATATTATACCTATATCTATTCTGTATATTTTATACCTATATCTATTATGTCTATTATGTCTGTATTTTATACCTATGTATATTACATCTATTATGTCTATATTTTATACCTATATCTATTATATCTTTTATGTCTATATTTTATACCGATATCTATTACATCTATTATGTCTATATTTTATACCTATATGTATTATATCTATTATGTCTATATGTTATACCTATATGTATTATATCAATTATATCTATTTCATACCTATATCTATTGTATCTATTATATCTATACTTGATACATATATCTATTATGTGTATATTTTATACCTATGTCTATTATATCTTTTATGTCTATTTCATACGTGTATATTATATCTATTATGTCTATATTTTATACCTATATCTACTTTATCTATTATGTCTATATTTTATACCTCTATTATATCTATTTTATAACTATATCTATTATAACTATATTTCATACCTACATTTCTTATATCTGTATTTCATACCTATATCTATCATATCTATTAATTTATATTATCATTATGTCTATTATATCTATTTTTATACTTATGTCTATTATATCTATTATCTATATTTTGTGCCTATATCAATTATATCTATGTTTTATACGTATATCTATTATATCAATTATATCTATAATTTATACCTATATCTATTATATCTATTATGTCTAAATTTCATACCTATATCTATTATATCAATTGTATCTATACTTGATACCTATATCTATTATGTTTATATTTATATAACTATTATATCTATTATGTCTATATTTTATACCCATATGTATTATATCTATTATGTCTATATTTTATACCTATATCTATTGTGTCTATAATTATACCTATACTATTATAACTATTATGTCTACATCTTATAACTTTATCTGTTATATCTATTCTGTCTATTTTATACCTATATCTATTGTATCTATTTTGTCTATATTTCATACCTATATCTATTATATCTATTATGTCTATATTTAAACCTGTATCTATTATATCGATTATGTCTACATCTTATACATGTATCTATTATATCTATTATGTCTATATTTTATACCTATATCTATTATATCTCTTATGTCTATATTTTATACCTATATCTATTTTATGCATTTTGTTATATATACCTATATCAATTATATCTATATTTTATTCCTATATCTATTATATCTATTATGTCTATATTTTATACCTATATCTATTATATCTATTATGTCTATATTTTATACCTATATCTATTATATCGATAATGTCTATATCTTATATATATATATATCTATTATGTCTATTTTTTATACCTATATCTATTATATCTATTATGTCTAATCTTATACATCTATCTATTGTGTCTATTATGTTTATATTTTATACCTATGTCTGTTATGTCTATATTTCATACCTATATTTTTGTACCAGTTATGTCTATATTTTATACCTATATGTATTATATCTGTTATGTCTATATTTTATACCGATATCTATTATGTCTATATTTTATACCTATATCTATTATATCTCCTCTGTCTATATTTTATAACTATCTATTATATTATATGTCTATATTTCATACCTACATCTATTATATCTACTCTGTCTATATTTTATACCTATATTATATCTATTATGTCCATATTTTATACCTATATCTATTATACCTATTATGTCTATATTTTATATCTTTATCTATTATATCTATTATGTCTATATTTTATACCAATATCTCTTATATCTACTATGTCTGTTTTTTATATCTATTATATCTATTATATCAATGTTTTATACCTATATCTATTAAATTTATTATGTCTATATTTTATACCTATATCTATTATATCTATTAAGTCTATATCTTATACCTATATCTATTATATCTTATGTCTTTATTTTAAACCCATACCATTATATCTATTATGTCTATATTTCATACTTATTTCTATTATGTCTATATTTAATACCTATATCTATTATGTCTATATTTTATACCTATATTATATCTATTAGTCTATATTTTATACCTATAACTATTTATCCGTTATGTCTATGTTTTATACCTATATTATATCTACTATGTCTATTTTTACACCTATATCTATTATATCTATTACTTCTATATTTTATTCCCATCTCTATAATATCTATTATGTTTATATTTTATACCTATATCTATTATATCTATATCTAAATTTTATACCTATATCTATTTTGTCTGTATTTTATACCTATATCTATTATATCTATTTTATACTATATCTATTATATCTATTATGTCTATATTTATACCGATATGTATTATGTCTATATTTTATACCTATATCTATTATATGTATTATGTCTATATTTTATACTATATCTATTAAATCTTTGTGTATATTTTATGTATGTCTATTATGTCTATATTTTATACCTATATCTATTATATCTATTATGTCTATATTTTATACCTATAATTATTATATCTAATATGTCTATATTTTATACCTATATCTATTATCTATATTTATATCTATATCTATTGTATCTGTATATTTTATATATATCTATTGTATCTATTAAGTCTTTATCCTTTTTTTTTTTTTAACAGGCTTAATTCACTTTATTTTTCTGTAAAAAAGCCTATGTTGTAGCCACAGCTGGAGCCTGGGTCCACTGCACGGAGACTCTGGTGTGGGTCTTGACAAGGTGGTCAGTGAATTCCTGATAGATAGACTTGGTAAACACAGTCTCCTTCCACACGTCAGGGGTCAGGTAGCTGTAGGTCTTAGAGATGGCATCAAAGGTGGCCTTGGCGAAGTTGCCCAGGGTGGCAGTGCAGCCCCTGGGCTGAGGTTGTAGCAGTCATCAATACCAGCCATCATGAGCAGCTTCTTGGGCACAGGCGCTGAGACGATGCCAGTGCCCCTGGGTGCAGGGATGAGGCGCACCAGCACAGAGCCACAGCGGCCTGTCACCTTGCAAGGACGGTGTGGGGCTTGCCGATCTTGTTCCCCCAGTAGCCTCTGCGCACCGGGACAATGGAGAGTTTGGCCAGGATGATGGCCCCACGGATGGCGGTGGCCACCTCCTTGGAGTACTTAACACCCAGGCCGACGTGGCCATTGTAGTCCCCGATAGCAAACAAACGCCTTGAACCTGGTGCGCTGACCAGCACGGGTCTGCTTCTGCACCGGCATAATCTTCAAAACCTCATCTTTGAGAGAGGCCCCCAAGAAAATGTCAATGATCTCAGATTTCTTAAGGGCATAGAGAAGAGGTAGACCTCCTCCGGGACTTGATCTTCATGTCCTTGACCAAGCGGCCCAGCTTGGTGACGGGCATCCACTCCTTATCCTCGGCCTTGCCTCCGCGAGCTCCGCGGCCTCGGCCCCGACCCCGTCCTCGGCCGCGACCCCGGCCCCGGATGCCACTGTCGAAACCTCTGCGGAAGACCGCGGTTCCCCATCCCAGGGCCACCAGGGCCTCCGGACCACCCCGCTGAACCGGCGTCATCCGCCATTTGGTGTTTCTCGGAGAAGAAGCTAATGTCTATATCTTAACACATGTCTATTATATCTATTATGTCTATATTTCATACCTATACCTATTATATCTATTATGTCTGTATTTTATATCTGTATCTATTATATCATTATGTCTATATTTTATACCTATATTGATATCTCTATTATGTCTATATTTATCCCTATATCTTTATATCAATTTGTCTATATTTTATACCTATTTCAATTATGTCTATATGTTTTCCTATATCTATAATATCTATTATGTCTATTTTATACCAGTATCAGTTATATCTATTATGTGTATCCTTCATACCATATATCTATTATATTTATTCTGTCTACATTTTATAGCTATATTATATATCTATATCTATATTTTATACCTATATCGATTATATCTATTATTTCTATGTGTTATACCTATATCTATTATATCTTTATGTCCTACATTTTATACTACATATATTATAATTATTATGTCTGTATTTTATCCTATTTATCTAATTTTATACCTATATATTATAACTGTATAGTATACCTAAATCTAGTATATGTATTTGTCTTCATTTTATACCTATATCGATAGTATCTATTTTTATCTATATCTATTATATTTATTATATCTACATTTTATACCTATATCTATTATATCTGTGATGTATATTATATACCGATATCTATTATGTATATTTTATACCTATATCTATTATATCTATTATGCCTATATTTTAACCCTATATATCTGT
>NW_022142871.1:0-22721 GCF_007565055.1 Rhinopithecus roxellana | reverse complement strand
TCCTTTCCTTTTCCTTTCCTTTCCTTTCCTTTCCTTTCCTTTCCTTTCTTCCTTTCCTTTCCTTTCCTTTCCTTTCCTTTCCTTCCTTTCCTTTCCTTTTCCTTTCCTTCCTTTTCCTTTCCTTTTCCTCCCTTCCTACTTCCTTCCTTTCTTTCCTTTTCCTTTCCTTTCCTTTCTTTTCCTTTCCTTTCCTTTTCTTTCCTTTCCTTTCCTTTTTTCCTTTCCTTTCCTTTCTTTCCTTTCCTTTCCTTTTCCTTTCCTTTCCTTTCCTTTCCTTTCCTTTCCTTTCCTTTCCTTTTCCTTTCCTTTCCTTTCCTTTTCCTTTCCTTTTCCTTTTCCTTTCCTTTCCTTTCCTTTCCTTTCAGTATGATTCTATTTATTTGAAGTTCCAGAAATAGCAAAACTAATCTGTGGTAATAAAAATCAGAGTATCATGGTTGTTCGCAGGGAAGAGGTGGTATGAGATTGCCTGAGAATAGCACAAGAGAACTTTTCAGAGTGACAATAGTGTTCTGCATCTTTGATAGGAGCATGGATTACTTCAATGCTTTCCTTTTTCTCAACTGGCATCATTGTTTTTTTTTTTTTGTTTTCTGTTTCATGCTTGTGTAAGAACAACCTTCATCCCCAAACACCAGGCGTGTGTATGGGTGCACACACACAACACACACCACACACACACAATTCTTCAGAAAGAAAGCCTCTTACGTGTGTTAAACTTGCCACTTTTTCCCCCAAATCTGCTGCATTCCTTTGGGTGAGCCAAAGAAGAATCTTCCTCTTCTTTTCAAGTTCAGAGTTTGAATCAAGTCTTCCTGTCTTTTGCATTTCAGTAAATGTTTCCTAGATGGATTCATCGGTTTTCCAGTAAAGACAAACAGCTCAGAAGCCAGATTACATTCATACCCAAGGCCTGAGTGCTGTGACCCAGGCATCAGAGCTCAGTGCCATATATGGCAAAAAGAGGAACAGGAGCAGGAGCAGAGGGAGAATGCCAGACATGCAATGCATTCCTAAGAAATGTGCATTCATAACTGGCACAACAGGACCCTTGCTGGTTTCCGTCTTATGCAGAACATGAACTGTGAAGTTTTGAGAAAAGCTAATGTTGCAAGCATCTGCCACAGGGAACAGTTTATTTTCCCTTTTCTTTTTGGTCACGTGTCGGTTTAATTTGGAGTCAGTGTTTAAGTCAATGCTGGCATGGGATGAAGACTAAGAAATTGTTCTTGGAGTCAGCAGACATGGGTTCTCAGCCCAACTCCACCACCCAGCTGCAAAACTCTCTTTGGCTTATTTTTTTTTCAATGGCAAAGTAGCAGGGTTGAATTTGATGATCTTCGAGATCTCTACTATTTCTGTTTTCTTTGGTTCTAATTTTGCCTGAGATTTGCCAGTTCCTGTGGAATTCCCCACAGAAAGCATTTTCTAATTCTTCCAGATACTTTCTGTGGCTTGAACTTAAAAAGACAAAAACAAAAGTCCCGGTCTTGAATTTTTCTTTGTGATTTCCTGAGGTATATTTTGGACACACTATGAAAATCCAATTGGTAGATTGTTTCTTGCTTGGGGTAGAGACGAATGCATTTCCTGCATCTTCATGGTCTTCTTTCGTTTGCCCCTCTTATTGTTGGAGAAGAAATGGAGGTATGTTCAACACATAGTTGCAGCGACAGGTGTGCTTTTAGCAAATGCAGACTTTTAATGACCTTGATAGTTGTCTGCTTCTCTCATGCATCCAAGCCTTTTCTGTGGAAGAAGTGAGAGCAGCAGAAGGCAGATTCCATAGCTTCCTCACACCTCAAGATACAGAATTAGGGATGTGAGACTGAGGTGTTCGTTTCCCAGTCAGTAATTGGATGAAACACTTGGCTGTCACAGATGTTAAGAAGATTAATAAGAAATAAAATTGTAAAACTCTGGCCCTAAGGTGGACTACGGTCACTTTCACTGTGAGATAAGCCATGATTTTAAATGCTCCTATTGGTTTTTATGGGTTCTGTCGTCTATTTTCAACAGACTAAACTTGTCTTGTTGCAAAAGTTTGTAATTTTCTACTTCTTTGGGAGAGGCTTCAAACCATAGTTGACCTCTTCCCTTTCTCTTCTGAAAGCATGATGTTAGTTTCTCAGCTGAGATAAAGGAAGGAGGAAGTTTCCTTTGGTCTTAGGAAAATATTCCAGCATTGGGCTTTAATGGCAGATGATGTCCCAAAGTTGTGCACACTGGTGCTGAGAAGGCTATAGCGGTTTAGAGGCACCCATAATAGTCCCTTTTCTTCATGCTGAGAATGAAGAACCAGGGGCAACACTAAAGAAACCCATACTCAGCTTTTCCTTGCTGCTTGTGGTCCCTTTCCTGGAAGCTGCTATAACACAGCCACCAAGTCCTGGGAGGAAGAGAAGGAGGGGTTTAATTCTTATGATGCAGGGGAATGTCTCCAGAGAGAGTGGAAGCAAAGACATCTGTGTTCTGATGACAGCTGTGCCACGAATTTGCTCTGTGACTTGGTCAAGATGCTTTGTAATTTGAGGCCTTCATTTATCCATCTGGCAAATGGAAGTGGTAGTGGACCTTGAAGGCCTCTTCTAGCTCTTAAAAGCATGAATGTAATATATTTCCAGATTGTCTCTTTATGTTTCCTATTGCGTGTACTTGCTATGCCCAGTGATAATGAGCTCATCAACTTGTGCAAAGACCATGCCATTATCTTCTTTAATGGCAAACAGAACAAAAACAGAATCCTCTTTGTGGGTGCCTGCTCACCATAATGTGAGGACCAAATTCTTTTGTGTAACATTCACCTCCTTTCCCAGTCTAGTTCCACCTAACGGTTCTAGTTTTTGGGAAGCGTTTGCTTCCATGTGTGACATTCATCTTCACTTTGAGCTCTCTGTGAGCCTTTTGTTACTGCAGAGGTAGGCATGTGTTGAAAGAGAGGAAGCTGTACACGATGACACGGCAGAGTCATTGGGTCAGGAGTGGTGTTGAGAAGAATGAATCAGGATGCTGGGGTTCTGTGATAGACTCTACAAATAGTTTACAAGAAGATTTAGGGACAGTAAGCACAATGCGTCTTCTGCTTCAGTCAAAAGCATAAATTTTAATGGTTACAAATGCCTGGTGCTATTATGAGAAAAACCACAGGAAAGACCATTATATAAACAGTAATAATTTATTGACTATGACTAATCCTTTGGGGAGTATGATATGTGACATAGGCTTATAAGGACTTTATGTAGACTAACCCCTTTAACACCTATTAACTTGTTAGACCCTTCTAATGGTTCCACAAGGGTGGCAGGCTAAGGAATGCTACCCTCTATTTACTAATGAGCAAAGCGATGCTGAAATACAGTGAAGAAGCTGTCCAGTGTCACACGGTGAAGAGATGGCATAATAGAGACTTGTTCATTGCTTTTATGCCTGTGTCATGTATTCTGCCTTTCGAGGCTTCAGCCTACCCAGTAAAACAGGATAAAAACACACAATAACTGCCCCCACCACCCACAGCCAGAAGATGGTGGAGGATGGGATTGAATTAGTCATGAATCATGTGAACCATAGTATTTGGTGAATCAGTCTTGGTAATTGGTGGGGTGATATGTCAGTCAGTTTACTTTCACAACTGAATTATCAACTAGGGCACCAAGATGGAAAACAGAATTGAGGATTTCTACTTTCTTATTGTTCATTTGTACGTGTGTACTTTCACTTATTTAAGGCAATGAAGAACTAACAATGAATACCTAATATGGTGCCAGGCTTTGTAGTAGGTGCTGATCTGTAGAAGTGAACCATAAAATCATAAACCATAAGCCAAGGGCTATAAAGTACTTTAAAATTCATGTAGAATCCTCTCTCAATCTTACCCGCCTTTCATTTTTCAATGTGTTCTCTGATACTTTTGCCAGGTGATAAGTCCACCTTGACTTGGCTGTTTTTTATTTTTATTTTTTTGAGATGGAGTTTCACTCTTTTCACCCAGGCTGGAGTTGAATGGCATGATCTCGGCTTACTGCAACCTCCGCCTCCCAGGTTCAAGTGATTCTCGTGCCTCAGCCTCCTGAGTAGCTGGGGTTACAGGTGCACGCCACCATACCCAGTTAATTTTTGTATTTTTAGTAGAGATGGGGTTTCACCATGTTGGCCAGACTGGTCTCAAACTCCCAACCTCAGGTGTTCCACCTGCCTCAGCCTCCCAAAGTGCTGGGATTACAGGTGTGAGCCACCGTGCCCACCCGACTATTTTATATCTCATAGTAAAGGATGCTTGCTCCAAAGGCTGTAAACGTCAATATATGAAACTATTTGTAACTTTCTTTTAATAGTAACTTTCAAATGCCACTCTTACATGGCTTTATGAAAAGTAAACCCTTTTCTTAAATGTCTGCTTTTTTCTTAGAGTAAGTTTCTTGGGTTGGGTTTCTTTTCTCTCTTCTCTTTATCAGTGAATTCATTTATTCTCAATTTTTTTCTAATGTAGTTTGGGAGTTTCTAACTTAACACTGGAAATTGAAAATTGGAGAAGTTCATTCTATATTCTTTCCTTTTTATTCCATTTTTGATACTGGATTATGTCTGTATAATTGCTCAAATTGTGAGTCATGTAGGAACATGCTATGTGTTTCTGCACATGATATTTAAAACCTATTTATGCTTTCTTAACCACAAAGGGGACCATAAAAGTCCTGTCAAATAGTCCCAGGCTATAAATTCCTTGAGGTCAAGAGCTGTGTCAAATTTATTTTTGTACCTCTTTCTGCTACAGTGCCTAGCCCCTAGCCCAGTGCCAGGTGGCCTTGGCAAGTGAGAGTGGGATTGAATTGGATTTCTCGTTCTGATCACCCTCTTGGTCCCTTTGTCAACTTGTCCACCCCATTGGGAGGGGTGTGGACCTGTCAAGTGTGATGAATTGATAGATCATGGAGTTTTCCATCCTCCACTAGAACTTTAGCTGTGTTTAGACTTGAGAACGCTGAGTAACCAATAAAAAACGATTCCAAAGCACTCTGCAGATAGAAAGTGCTTCATGTGTAATAAATAGTAATAGTCTCTTAAGATTAGGCACAGCCACACAAAGAAGTGCCAGTCTTGCAGGCTGCAAGAATTCCTGATAGACCTTGTGGTTAGAGTGGATTGGTTGAGACTGACTCCTGTCACCATTTTGTAATAAGCAGTTTCACCTCCAAGTTACCATATATTTTCCATTATGGGAAAAGGGTAGTTTCTGAACTATCCAGGAATTAATTCTTCCAATTATCGTTAGGAGTCTGACTGAAGGAACACCATGAAA
Source organism: Rhinopithecus roxellana (assembly GCF_007565055.1). Lineage (NCBI taxonomy): Eukaryota > Metazoa > Chordata > Mammalia > Primates > Cercopithecidae > Rhinopithecus > Rhinopithecus roxellana. Next base: position 17,425 of record NW_022142871.1, on the reverse strand, counting down.
ATTGACAGGCAAGCTTTCTAGGTAAGGCTAGTTCAGTGCTCAAATTTAGTTCTAAATCCTGTCCTCTTTGCCAACTGTTACTTCTTTAAAGGAGTCAGCAGTCACCTCTATTTTAGTTCTGCAGCATGTGGTGGCCGTAAGAGGTGGAAACTGGCACCTTTTCACAAAGGAGACGGTGGAATGGCCCGGGCCCCTCCTGACTTAGGGTCATCACTTTCAGATTAAAACATAACTGTACAGAGTGCATTTCCCTTGATTCCCTGTTTCCACAGAGAAGCTTTTCCCCTTTAGCGTTTCATTGATAGGATGACTTCATTTCCTTTGTTCTAGAGTGTGGGTCAATCTGATTCAAATTTGGTGAATAAATGACGCCTGCTTACTAGGAGCCATAAACTATGTTATCCCACCTTATGTATTTATTTACTTATTTACAAATGAGGTCTTCCTTTGTTGCCCAGCCTGGAGTGCAGTGGTGTTATCATAGCTCGCTTCAGCCTGGAATTCCTGGGCTCAAGCAGTTCTGCCATATCAGCCCCCTGAGTAGCTGGGACGGTGGGCGTGCACCACTGTGCCTGGCTCTCCACCTTATTTAAGCGAGTCAGGAGAAGCATAAACAGTTTTGCTATTCTTCTTGGCAACTTTAAATGACTCTTTCTTCTTAGCAATGATGATCCAATCTAACTGGGCATCCAGTCTAACTAATTCATTTAGTCAGTATTTATTGAGCACCTACTGTATTCCAGGAATTTTTTTTTTTTTTTTGAGATGGAGTCTCTGTCTCCCAGGCTGGAGTGCAATGGCACCATCTCAGCTCACTGCAACCTCCGCTTCCCAGATTCAAGCGATTCTCCTGCCTCAGCCTCCCGAGTAGCTGGGAGTGCAGGAACGTGCCACCACACCAGGCTAATTTTTGTATTTTTAGTAGATTCGGGGTTTCACCATATTGTCCAGGCTGATCTCAAACTCCTGACCTTGTGATCCTCCTGCCTCAGCCTCCCAAAGTGCTGGGATTACAGGTGTGAGCTACGCGCCCGGCCTCCAGGAACTTTTCTAGGTGCTGCCGGTCAGTGACGAAAGCAAAGCCTGCTGAAGTTACCATTTGAAAGATTGAACAGAGGTATGACTTTAAAAAATGATTTGGCAAAAGTATACTTTAAATAAAGAAACCCAGCAAGCAAAAAAGACAACACCTCTTTCATTCTGTCCTTTCAATTCTTTCTCTTGTCTCCCCTTTTTTCTGTGTGTAACCTGACTCCACACCCTTTATTCTCTCACTCTGCTTATCAACACGCCCATATTTGCTTCTCAGTCTCTTCTGTGTCTCTTTGTTGCGTCTGCTGTGCTTCATCATGTGGTGATGAAGTAGATGAAGGTTGTTGCTGGCCGGACCCCAACTTCATAATTCCTTCCTTAGCTAGTTCCTTGACTGACCTCCAGACATGGTGTGGCAGGTAGGTGCTCTTGTTGTAAGTCAACAGAACCTGGAGGAAAGAGTGGTTCGTGGCCCTGGGGCCTTTGGGGGCTGATGTAGTTTGGATATTTTGTCCCCATCCAAATCTCATGTTGAGTTCTAATCCCCAGTGCTGGAGGTGGAGTCTGGTGGGATGTGTTTGGGTCACAGGGGCGGTGATCCCCTGGGTCATGACTTGGTTGATGTCTTTGTGATAGTGAGTTCTTGTGAAATCTTGTCATTAAAAGTGTGTGGCACCCCCTACCACTCTAAGTCTTGTCTCTCTGTCTTTCTCTGCTACTGTTGCCATGTGAAGTGCCTGCTCTCCCCTTTGTCTTCTGCCATGATGGGAAGCTTGCCTCAGCCTCCGCAGAAGAAGGAGATGCTGATATGGTTCCTCTATAGCCTGTAGAACTGTGAGCCAATTCAATTCAAAATTTAACTTCTTCTTCTTCGTTTCTTTTTTTTTTGGTTAGTTTGTTTGGAGATAGAGTCTTACTTTGATGCCCAGACTGGAGTGTAGTGGCGTGATCTTGGCTGACTTGCAACCTCTGCTTCTTGGGTTCAAGTGATTCTTCTGCCCTCAGGCTCCTAAGTGGCTGGGCTTATAGGCACGTACCACCATATCCAGCTAATTTTTGCATTTTTAGTAGAGATGGGGTTTTGCCACCTTGGCCAGGCTGGTCTTGAACTCCTGACGTCAAGTGATCCACCCACCTCCGCCTCACAATGTGCTGGGATTACAGGCATGAGCCACTGAGCCTGGCCAACCTCTTTTCTTATAATTACCTCGGTCTCGGGTATTTCTTTATAGTAGTTGCAAGCATGGTTTAATACAGGGGCCCATCCAGCAGCACCACATTGTCAGGATTCTGCTGAAGAAATGGACGTGGACCCAAAAGCCATAGCCTGGCTTCCAGGTACCCCAGAGTATTGTCAACTCACAGGAAACATCTCTCAGGAAATATTCCTTGATTCCCTCTTCTCTATTAATTTTTTCAATGCTTCTATCCCAGAGGCGGTGCTCAGTAAATTTTAGCTTCTTTCTTTTTCTGAAAGTCTCATGTCTCTTTATCTGGGTTGACTTAAGAGAACTTACTTAATCATAATAAATAAGAAATAATAAAACTTGCTTAATAATAAATTTAATAGAACTTTCTGTTTACTTACATTGTAATTATATCCATTTCTTAACCTCTCTAGGAGACATGGACTGTGTCCATGTGTGTTAAAGTGTGTTTATGAACTGGTGGTCGGGGGTGCATTTCCCTCTGAAGAAAACATCATTCCTTGTTTTGGGATGAGGTTCTTGGAGCTGCGTTTAATACTCAGTCCTGGATTTCAGTGGCTCAATGCAGAGACATGACCTCCATCTTGACTATGTGGTTGATCATGCTGCCTGCAGATTTCTGCTAAGCTTGAGGTGCCTGACCATCCCGGCTGATCGTCATTCGCCCTAAACTAGCTGTTTGGGAATGGGCCAGTGATGACTCTTTAGTAGAGATAAGACAGAGCTTGTGGAGGAAAAGTATGTTTCTTCTCCATTCCCCATCATTTAGTCCTCTAACTTCATGCTTTCTTTTTGCCCTTTATCTTGTGCTGGATTTTTAGCCCCCAGCCCTCTCGATCATAGCTTGGAAAGCATGATAATTTGCATTTATTACACACGTACTATATGCAGTCACTGGGGTAAATAACTTTCCATGTTCATTTCATTTAATCCTGAAAGCCGCGTATGCAGTAGATACTAGTTATCCGTATTGGATGGATGAGGTTATGGATGGATTAGAAAGGTTCATGTAAACTTACCCAATGTGGCCACAACTTGTAATGGCAGGGTCAGACTTAGAAACTAAATCTCTCTGATACTAACTTTCAATTTTGTTTTTACCCTACTCACCCCTGATATTCATCCCCTGGTCTTTTCTGTTTACCTGGCTTAGAGCAGGTCCTTCATCTGCCAAAGACCATGTAGGTGGTTGGAAAGGAGTGCTCTGTCCTCACCATCTTCCTCCCATGGCACCTGCAGCCAGAGCCTTCCCGTGTGTGCTGTATATTCTTCTGACCTCTCTGATTCTGAATTGACTCTCAAGACTAAATTGGCTGATATGCACCTTCTAATGGATTCATTGTTTTTCATGGATTACTTGGTTTATCAACAAGCTAGGGGACAGTTGACCATTTGCTTTTCCTATCAGTGATCTGGGAGTGTGCACAGAGCTGCTTGTTTCAGATCTCCTCTCTTTGTTTCTCCTACATTTTAGCAAAGACTATCTAACATGGCTTTATTATAATACAGTACGTATAATAAGATTGCTGGGCATTCTCAAGAACTTGGGAGCAATCTAAGAAAGGAGTGAGGTTGGAGAGAGGCGTTGTCCTTTGCATCTTCTGATAGATGATGGTGGAGGCTGTGTAATAACATGCCAAAGCCTAGCCCACTTGAAAGCATCACGCTCTCCAGGGAAACTGCCTCAGCCTGGGGCACTTATATTATCGATGCTTAGCATTTTTGTATTACTTTACATTTGCGAAGTGCTTTCAGTGATTTATTAGGCTGTTCTTGTTTTTAATAACCCCGGAGGTACTTGATATTCAGCCTTCTGAGAATGTAAATGCATAGGGAACGTTCATCTCATCAGATATTTTTGGATCTGGTTCAGGACTTGACCTCCTGGGATGAGGCCATTTGGGGTCACTGCCTCCCATGGATTAGTAAGAGATCAAGTGGACTTAACTTCAGCTCCTAAAGTCTCCAAGGCAGAGCTGTGGAATGACTGCAGCTATTTAAGGAAATGGCATAGAAGCCATTATCCAAAGAGCTGGATTCCAGTCCTGACTCTGCTGCTGACCAGCTTCACTGACCTTGAGTAGTTGCTTTGCCTACCTATGGCCTCAGACTCACCCTCTGTAAAACAAAGGTAACCTCTCAAAGCCCCTTTAGGTCCCCCATTATATTAAATTCTATGACTTTGGGACTCCTTCTCTGGAACCCCTTGGATAGCCAATGAATTATATGACAGGGAACATGGGTATAGATATAACCCACTGAGGGACTTGCATTGAGAAGGTGCTCACCTTCCTTTTTCTAGGATTCAAGGACTAACTGACAATGATATGCTTTCAGATTCATTTTAAGAAGCACACAATCCTCCTTCACTATAAAAGTAAGATAGCGAGTGGAGCTGTTAGAGGAAAGTCAGACTGAGCCAAGACCATCAATTCTGTATCTTCTGGGTGTTGTAGAAAGTAATTAGCAGGCTTGATTATCTCACTGGTTCAACACACATTTTAGGGATGTGATGTAATGTGAGGAAACATTTAGTTTGTCAGATTTTAGGGCTGTATCAAATTTATTCTTGCAGGAAAAGTCTAGTTGTCCTGGCAACCTAAAATTGATTTTCTTTTTGCTCTTGTCAGCTGAAACTGGTCCCCTTTGAAACATTCCTCTAATTTAATATAGAGAACTGTGTGTCTCCACCTGGTGACCGAATCGTTTTTAATGACAGGTAACTCCAGCAAATGGCTCCTCTTTCCTACCTGAGCCAGAAGCTGCAGTTTATTACTACCTTCACCCTGTGTTATTCTCTTTGTGGGTTATTTATTTGTGGAGTCAGGTGTAGAAGTAAAGTGGCATTCAATTAATTAAGATTTTAATCAGACCTGTAGAGCAGTGACGTAATTGGCAGCCAATCACTGCCTTTCGTTTTCAGTGACCTCCTAGACATGAGTGGGATTCAAATGGGCTCCGGAAGAGGGAGTCCTTTTGTGTGGATGTCTAGCATTTTTGTAACCCAAAGAGGGTGATGTAATGGCCCAGATTAAAGGAGAAAGCGGAGAGCTGCATGGCTGCTTTCTGCCTCTGTCAGTCATCTCTATCAAGGGGAGGGGTCATCTATGAAGGGTGGAATCGACATCATTAGGAAGAAACTGATGCCCATGACAGTTGAAGAGGTTGTGAGAGAGCAATTCGCTTTCCTTAAATGGTTGCAAATTTCGTGGACCACACATACTGCATCTCAGGATACAGAAGAGAACTTCTGATGGGGAACGGCTATCAGTAATTTTGAGGAAACCTGGAAATCAGCAGAAATGCCAGAAAGTGAGGAGATGAGGAAATAGGTATTATCAAAAAAGTCCAGTACCCACCCCCCCAGCCCGCCCCCAAATGAAACAGGTATCCAGAGTCTAGAATCTGCTGATTTCATTGTGATTCCAGTTGTCGATGGGCCGATGTAGACAGGTGATTTGTGAGTCTTTGAAAGGAAGTAGTGTTCACTGAGAGCCAGAACAGGGTCTTAACCAGTTCCCTTTTTGTCTAGGTTAACCAACGGATGGATTGATATGATGACGCAGACATAGTGGGGAGAATGTGGGCTTTGGAGTTGGATTGTCTGGGTTTAAATCCAGAGTCCTCTGTTATGTATAGAAATGACCTTAGGCAAGTTGTTTAATTTTTGTAACTCAGCTTCGTCTTCATGTCAGTCCTATCCTGGGGCTAATGATAGGACTGACAAAGGAATTTTTTTTTTTTTGGAGAGGGAATCTTGCTGTGTCACCCAGGCCGGAATGCAATGGCACGATATCTGCTCACTGCAACCTCTGCGTCCCGGGCTCAAGTGATTCTCCTGCCTCAGCCTTCCGAGTAGCTGAGATTACAGGCGACAAAGGAATTTTTGAAGACAACATGAAATAATGCATGTGAAGAGCTTAAAACAATTTGCACATATGAATTATTTAATAAATGAGGTTCTTACTACTATTTGTGGGAAGACATTTGAATTTAGTAAAGCACTTGAAAGTCTTTTACATATGTATGGATAAGACGGAGACATGTAAACTAGATTAGGACATAGTGAATTAATATATACACAGATACATGCTTATTAGTGATGTGGGTTGAGAAAGTATATTTCTTGGTGGCAGAAGCTCCAAAGTCAGGCCGGGCATGGTGGCTCACACCTGTAATCCCAGCATTTTGGGAGGCTGAGGCAGATGGATCATTTGAGGTCAGCAGTTTGAGAACAGCCTGGCCAACATGGCGAAACCCTGTCTCCGCTAAAAATGCAAAATATTAGCTGAGTGTGATGGCTTGTGCCTGTAATCCCAGCTACTTGGGAGGCTGAGGCAGGATAATTGCTTGAACCCAGGAGGCGGAGGTTTCAGTGAGCCGAGATTGCACCACTGCACTCCAGCCTGGACGACACAGCAAGACTCTACCTCAAAAAAAAAAAAAAAAAAAAAAAAAAAAAAAAAAAAAAGATCCAAAGTCATATCGCAAGGATGAGGACATAGGGAAGGGGAAAATTTGTGACCATTTCTGCAACTTTCCAAACTCCTTTCCACTCCCCCATCTTTCTTTCTTCCAAGAAGTTACCATCATTAGCAATTTGCCATGTGTCTAGTTTTTGTATCACATTTATATACCCGTAATATATGTTTATTTTTTGCTTTAAAAACCTCAACAGTTATTTGTATAAAATTTAAATTCTTTGTTCTTTCGTGAAATATCATGACTACAAGCATTGAAGTAGTTACTCGGAACTACAGTCACATATTTTACAGTTTTACCTGTAAAATATAGTCATTCTTATACTCATAGGCAGAGGGATAACTGTAACCTTTTCCCTTCTCCTTCTCACCTTGGCCTTTGGGAGACTTTGCTTCCTTTTTTTGTGTCTTTCTACCTTGTCCTTCTCCTCCCCTCCTCTCTCCTTGTTTTCCCTTCCCTTGTATTCTTTTTCTTACCATTCATCCCCTTTTCTCCCTCTTTCCCTCCCTCCCTTGCAATACTTTCCTACCTTTCATATTTATTTATTATTTTTAGTCTCTTGTCTTTAGCTTAACACGGGGCTTAGTGGCCAGGTGTTTACATGATATTGTGGGTCCTTGAAAAATCAGGTCTTGGCCACCTAGTCTCAGCTCTGAATTGTCAAGTTCCTGCTGATATATTTTCTTGGACCACTGCTGCTTTGTCTTTAATACTGGAGGTTGCGATAACGTTGTCCAGCTTCAGGAGGCCATGGTAGGGCAGGAGGGATGCATGTGTTGTGTAGTTCCTTGTCTGGAATGCAGTGTGACAGGAGGTTGGCTTCTGTACACATATTCATCTCCTTGGGCTACTTGAGAGGGAGTCTTTATTTTGGTGGGGTGCCCCTAAGAGCGGTGAGCTCAGAACCTCTGTCCTGAGACTTGCTGTATGTTTTCTTGGCCTCCCAATGCTCCTGACATAAGTGACATCCCTGCTTAGGACCCTACACTCATGACTTAAGGCAACCTTTCTGCCCTCCTCTTGACCCCTCCCTCTCCACCCCATGTTCACATTCCTCATCCCAGGTGCAATGCCACCCTGCATGGCTACCTCTGCCAGGCAGCATCTTCATGCTTAGCTCAAATTCCACCTTCTCAGAAACATCTGACTTCACATTTGGTGGCAGTCTCTCCCCTCCTCCATTTCCCATCACTTAGTTTGTACTTTCAGAGATACTTTCATACACCACCTTGTATTGGATGGGTGGTATCTATTTCTGAGTGCTGATCAGAGGGCAGACATCTCTGATCCTTTGGAGGCTAACTCAGTAGCTGGCATTTATAGGCACTCTGTAACTGTTAAATTGAATTACTGAGGAGGCCTGAGGGGTTGGAAGGTTAAATGCAGTTAACCCAGGGAACTAGAAGGGCCCCTGGGAACCTGGTTTAGGAGCATGGCTTTTATGAGCAGCTATCAGCTTTTCACCAGGCTCCTTCTTAATCCTGTTTCTCCAGAGGCACAAGTAGAGGTGGTGTTTGCTTAAGATGCTGGTGGCATTCCTAGTGAAGTTAGGTCAGAATGTGCCGTCTCTTCTTTAGCTCTCAACTTCTTAGAGTATCAGCCCTCCTCATATTTGAAAAGCTTAGCTTTTAAAAAGGAGGAAGTAGTTTACCTGATGACCTCTGAATTTCTGACTTTGATTATCAATCCTCTTGAAGAAGACTTTGCAGTTGCCCCTGTTACAAGGAAAGCAGACATGCCAAGTTGCTGCATTTGTGAAATTGAATGAAATTCTGGCTTCATTTTGTGGCTCTGACCTTTGGGAACAGTCCAGGGTCAGACTGCTCACATGATGTGCTCGATAAATCCGCCTCCCAGCAGCACTGTTGAGATCTTAACTAGAATTGCTGCTTGCGAAACACCTTTTTCTGACTTGCAGTTCGGATTCTGCTTGTACTGCTGAATACAGCTTCTAGTGGCTCATTCAGATAAGAACCTTATATATTAGGTAGAAAGAGGATGCATGATACTGAGGAAAGAGAAAAAGAGCCAGCCCAGGACACTTGGATTCCAGTGCTAAATCTGCAAGACATGTTTGCCATGGGGGCCTTAGTTTTCAGATCTATAAAATGGAAACCCTAATCATTATTAGGAAGGGTTGTTATAGAAGCCAACTGAATTGATGTAGATGAAGCATCTAGTAGAGCACCCGACACTCCATCAACAGAGTACCCCAGTGAGGTTACGCAGACTTGCTTCTGAACCTGGGCCCCGATAGCTGCTTGAATTAGGATGATTTACATAACTTCAGTGAGGCTGACTTTCGAAACCCATTTGAGTCCCAGTTTCAATGAGTTTAATTTGGGGTTACATATACCTTGCATGCTAATTTGTTAAGATTGGAGAATGTTTGTAAAGGCCTAACCCAGTAGTGTTTTTCAGTCCCTGACCTGGGGATGGACACTCACCAGCACCCCCAAAGAACCAGCCTCTCCGGAGTGGCAGATATGCTTATTGAAGTGGCCGGCCTCAGAGGCGTTGACTGACGTTCTCCTGTACCTTAGTTTATCCTCCGAAACCAAACCCCTAGGTAGAGTAGACCCAGTTATGGAGATGCTGATTTTGTTGTTGTTGTTGCGCAAGCTGGAGAGTGCAGTGGTGCAATCTCGCTCACTGCAACCTCCACCTCCCTGGTTCAAGTGATTCTCTTGCCGCGGCCTCCTGAGTAGCTGGGACTACAGACATGCACCACCACGCCCGACTAATTTTTGTATTTTCAGTAGAGATGGGGTTTCGCCATGTTGGCTAGGCTGGTCTCCAACTCCTGACCTCAGGTGATTTGTCTGCCTTGACTTCTCGAAGTGTTGGGATTACAGACGTGAGCCACTACATCCGGCCAAGATGCTGATTTTATAAGGATATAAACCATATTGTGCATAGAGAAGTGCAGTCAGTTTGGTGGAGGATGTTTCCAGAGCTGTCAAAGGAGGAGCTCTTTTTGGTTTATTTGTTTTTATTTATTTATTTTTGAGATGGAGTCTCGCTCTGTCGCCCAGGCTGGAGTGCAGTGGTGCAGTCTTGGCTCACTGCAACCTCCACCTCCTGGGTTCAAGCCATTCTCCTGCCTCAGCCTCCTGAGTAGCTGGGATTATAGGCGTGTACCACCACGCCCAGCTAATTTTTATATTTTTAGTGGAGATGGGGTTTCACCATGTTGGTCAGGCTAGTCTCAAACTCCTGTCCTCGTGATCTGCCCACCTCGGCCTCCCAAAGTGTTGAGCCACTGTGCCAGGTTGAGGTTGAGAGACAAGTTAGTGTTTATTCAAGGTGGAGGTGCACAAGTCTCATCTAGGACAATGGCAAGTGGACTGGAGAAGAGGGGCTTATGGGAAGGATGGACAGAAGAAATGGGATGGGATCCAGGAGGCCCAAGGGGGAAGTGGAGGGTTCAAGTCAGAACTTCCGATGCTGGGTCTGGAGACACTTTCTGAATGCCTAGGAGGTAGCTGTGATGTTTTGCAGGATAAGAAAGACAGAGGCTTTCTGTAGCTACCATCCTGCTAGGTGAAATGAAGAGATGGTCTGGGATGTGTGTGTATGTGTGTATGTGTACCCACATACATGCGTGTGTGCATGAGTGTGTATTGGTAACAGAACCAAGGAGATCAGGGACTTACCCAAGGCCATACAGCTGGGAAACAGCTTTCATTTGATTACAGTGCTAAGTTTAGTAATGACTGCGAGAGACAAAAACGGGCAGGGGGAGCATGTAGGGAAAGGGCCTCGGCCCCATTTCCTGCCCTCTCAGGCAGGTAGTGAGTAGGAGTTTTAGGTTTCACTGTTTGATAGCATCACCTCCTCTGCTTTCCCAGAAATTATTCCTCGAAGTATGACTCGAATTGTTCCTCTGTTGGAAGATGTATCAGTTCAGAGCTGACTTTCTGCTCTGGTTGTTTACTGAAAAATGGTAGCACTGGCAATTCAGAGGGGGCATAGGCAAGTGAAGAAAAAAAACAATGAACAAACAGGGCATGTGAGGTCAGGGGCCTTGGTTGTGGGTCCTGACCCTGCTTGTAGAGACCCATGTGAATTGGGCAGGTCAATAAACTTCTTAGTGCCTCAGCTTTTTCCTCTGTCAATTAGAGGATAGTGATTCCTGCTTGATGAATTTATTGTGGTAGTGCTTTGCAAGTTGCATTGTTGGTCGTAGGATAATAAAGATAAAGGGGTGTACGGACTTGGATTCTGTTTCTATATATGTGAAGCATTAGAGAGAGGTGGTAAATTATTTCTCTCCCATGGGTTGTGTGTATCTCTGATATTATGGTAATGCCTGTATCTTCTCCTTTTGCAGGGTGGGGTGTCTTGGATAGTATGGTTACTGAATGTAGAATCTACTTAACTCCTCTTTTTTATTTCCTGAGACTGGGTCTCACTGTGCTGTTCAGGCTGGAGTGCAGTGGTGTGATCATGGCTCACTGCAGTCTTGAACTCCTGGGCTCAATCCTGAGTAGCTGGGATTACAGGTGTGTGCCACCATGCCAGCTAATTAGAAAAGTTTTTCTTTGTTGGGGGGGGGGGGCGGGTCTCACTATGTTGCCCAGGCTGGCTTTGAATTCTGAAGCTCAAGTGGTCAGCCTGACTTGACCTCCTAAAGTGCTGGGATTAAAGGCATGAGCCACTATTTCTGGCCTCCTTTTTAATATTCTGCCCTGTGCAAAGCACCAGCACCAACAGCCTCCTTCCCACAACCCCCAACAGCTATGCATTAAGTATCACTTTGGTTTGAGGATTTCTTAGCTTGCTGTTTGTCCTGGGAGAATTTCTGAGTTTCTTGGTCTTTGTTTCTTTCTCCAAAAGATGGGGATAGTTCAGCTTTGCCTGCATTGTGGACACTACCTGCAGAAAGCAATGGGAAGACCCTTTGTAAGTTGTACTGAACTCTTTGTATTTTTGAAGTCCATTTGTCTTTTCTCCCTTCTGCTAGTGGCTGAGGGACCTCCTTGGTCTTGAAAAGACCCACTTATACGGAGGTAAGAATGGGCTTATAGAGGGAAGTGACTTTCCAAGGGCCTTGGAATGAACTGGATTCTGAGATCTGTGCCCGTCCTTGTCACAATGTGTCAGATGCCTTTATTTAGTGTGGGCCTGATTTGTCCATGCCTGGGACTTTCCCAGAGGAAGACATACTTTCTGGAAACTCTCTGAGGTCTTGAGGGGTGGGAGAGGTCTCTCAGACACAAGTGCTGCTGTGGGCATGGAGGCTTCCGTTCCTCTCTCCTTGTGTTGAGCAGGGATTTGCTCCTTGGATATTTTAGGTTTCAATGACTCAATGTGCTTGTGACCCGGAGGATGCTGTGGTGTGCTTGGCAGCATGCTGGAATTAGTCAGAAGGCAAAACTGCTTGTCCTGACCCCAGAACCCACTTACTCTATATGGATGAGAAAGTCCTCTCGGATCTTCCATTTCCTAATTCATGGCAACTTCAGGAGCGCATTATTTTCTCTGTTACTGCTTTATGGGGTTTAGTGTGGAAATTAAAGAAGAGAACTTCTTATTTTTTGTAAATAATATTGCAATATTCAGATACTGTTAATTTCTGACATTTAAAATGTGCATCTCACTTCTTTGCTCCCTCCCCAAATAAATGTATTGATACTAAAAAAGAAAGCCAGCTAACTTGATGAGGATGGCTGGTAAACGAGCCACTCTGTTTTTGCTTGCTGTCCAAGGCCTCTAAAGTTAAGCCTGGACCATTTCAAGCATATATGGAGGGTATGTATTTCAAATATACATTAGGGATATATATTTCAAAATCGAGGACACATATTAATAGTAAGAGGAGACCATGTAAGACAAAACACAAGTTTATTTTTTTATTTTTATTTACTTGTTTATTTATTATTTTTTTGAGATGGAATTTCTCTCTCATTGCCCAGCGTGGAGTGCAGTGGCGTGATCTCGGCTCGCTGCAACCTCCCTCTCCCTGCTTCAAGCAATTCTCCTGTCTCAGCCTCCCAAGTAGCTGGGATTACAGGCACCCACCACCACGCCTGGCTAATTTTTGTATTTTTCTTTTTTTTTTTTTTTGAGATGGAGTCTCGCTCTGTCGCCCAGGCTAAAGTGCAGTGGCCGGATCTCAGCTCACTGCAAGCTCCGCCTCCCGGGTTTACGCCATTCTCCTGCCTCAGCCTCCCGAGTAGCTGGGACTACAAGCGCCCGCCACCTCGCCTGGCTAGTTTTTATTTTTTAGTAGAGATGGGGTTTCACCGGGTTAGCCAGGATGGTCTCGATCTCCTGACCTTGTGATCCGCCCGTCTCGGCCTCCCAAAGTGCTGGGATTACAGGCTTGAGCCACCGTGCCCGGCCTGTATTTTTCTTAAGAGATGGGGTTTCGCTATGTTGGCCAGGCTGGTCTTAAACTCCTGACCTCAAGTGATCCTCCCACCTCGGCCTCCCGAAGTGCTGGGATTACAGGCATGAGCCACCGCACCCAGCCAAAGCACAAGTTTAAAAATTGCAAGTTTCCACCAGCATCCTATCTCCCTTGGCTTATAATATTCAAGTCTTCATGGATACTGGGGCTTGTGATCCCCCGCCCCTTTTGTTAATGCAGCCCATGGAGGCTTCTCATAGAGACATAACCACTGGGCTCCAGAAGCTCTCTATTTAAGAAACTGAGGTTTGGCAAGGTCACACATCGAGGAAATGGCAAAATCAAGACGAAAAGCCAGCTCTTTGGATTCTCAATTCCCTGCTCTTTCTGACACATCACTCTTCCCTCCTGTCAGGTGAAGAGAGAAGCCAGATGGTTTGACAAATGGTTCTTGTTGCTGTCAAATCTGCCTTCTTTCTTTGCTCAGACAGACAGTTCTTACCTTCCCTTTTTCGGGGGACTGGCGGAGGTGGGGTGAGGAGAGAGGTAGGGAGGTGGATGAAGGAAAAAAGAAAGCATTTTATTGCTTGATTCTTTATGTAGTAGTGATGGCCAATAAGTTATTTTTTTCTCTGGCAAGAAGCAAAGTAAAGGCAAGGAGTAATCGTCACCTTGAATTTAGGGCACATAGAGACCTAGAAATGGCGGGCTGTATTAGGAGACAACATTGATTTCATATATATTCATCTTTGAAAAAGCATGTTTAAGATGCCATATCCATAAATACTAATAAGGCTGTCTGATTCCAATTTTCAGGTGAGATTAGCATTTTATTGAGTATTTTATCTGTCAGATTCAATGCTGGATGTACCATCCTCCCAGACTTATTAGCATAATTGCTGTGCTTAAGCAACAATAAAAAAATCAGCAGTAAAATAGCATTTAGTGCAGGCAATTTGTTATCAAAAGCTTTTACTTAAGGACAGCTCCAGCCTGCATTTATTAGCAAGTTAGGGTTATAATTTATTTTTATTTTGAAAAACAAAAGTGGGAGAAAGATTTGGCTTTTTGTTTTGGAAATAATAGAGAAATTAGAAAGCATTGCCTCTTTGGAAAATTGTCCACATTCCTTCTTCCTGTGCCGAAAGCCGGCTGTGATGGGAATAGATTCCACTTGTGAGCGACATTGGCTCAGACGAAAAGTTGCTCTCCTTGGCATTGGAACAAATGGGTAGTAATGTCCCTTTATGCTTGTACAGACATTTCCAAAACACTTTCAGATCTTGTTTGTTGCTCAAACCTCACACCAGTCTCGTGAGGTCTCCATTCTTAGAAACAGAAAACAAAGTTGAAATGACTTGTTCCAGATGAAGCAGTTGAGTGGCAAAGCGGAGGTGTAAAAACTAGTGTTCCAGCCTCCAGTCTCGTCTCAGCATGGCTCCCCTTCACGTCGTTGTCCAGAGCTCCTGGTGGAGCCTTGGCCTTTTCCATATGTACATGTGCATACATACACATACACACAGATCTCTGCATATACACCTGTCTATACAGATACGTGCACACCTGTGCACACACAGTTACGCATATGTACATACTTTTTTTTCTAAAATTTAATTATATACTCTTGCATTTGATTTTCATTTGATGTCTTGGTTGAAATACTTCTGCCACATGAACTTCTCTTGATGCCAAATAGCCTCTTAAAATCAATCTCTCTCTCATTCTCTCTCTCTCTCTCTCTCTCTCTCCCCCTCTCCCCTCGCCCCTGCGCACGTCTCTAGCTAGTAAGTGAATCAGGAAAGCACTTGTGATTACCATCTGTGAAGGACCCGGAACAAAATAAATGATGTTATAAGTTTTTGTAGGGAAGATAGAGATAAGATTTTAAAATGTGGAGATTGGGAAATCATTTTTCTTCCTTATTTCTCAGGGAATGTATCACAAATAAATAACATTAAATTGATGCCTTTTAGTGGATTTTAGGCTTCAATTATGGGTAATAATTTTCAAATTGAGAATACAGTTTTGAGTGAAAATGGACAACTGAAGCTTCTAAGCTTTGAGAGAAGTTATTTTAGCATTCGAGATTTTCTTTTCTCAGTAAATTCAACAAAGATCATATAATCATTGAATCACAGCACGTCTAAAATGCAAGGCTCTGTGCTGGCCACTGTGTGGTTTCCAGACTAGCTCAGACATGGCTATCAGCCTCAAGACATGTTTAAACTATGAGAGAGGATACTAACAATACATTAATAATGTTCTTGGTTTTGACTGAATATTCTAGAACGGGAACTCCAATAGGATTTTTGCTTATGTTATGTCATTGAAATTTAAATTCACTCAATTATTTATTTGACTAAATATTGAGTACTTATTATGTGCTGTTCACTGTTGTATTTTACATACGTCATCTCATGTAATTTTTATAACAATCATATGAAATATGATCTGAGATAGTAGTCAGTACTGTTATTTGTTCTCATTAGATGAGGAAATTGAGACTAAGTAACTTGTCCAAGTCATTCAGCTAGTAAGTGGTAGAACTGCTGTGGTCTCCCTGTAAACACATATTCTTTTCACGGTGCCACTTGGCAAAAAATGAATGAGCAGATAGCTATGTAGACAGATAGTGCTAATGATGATTAGAGAACCTCAGAACTCATGCAGAACCTGGATGTTTACACAGAAAACTGAACTTGAAATCAGACAGCTGTTCAAATCCTGCTGTGCTTCTTAGTGTTTGTAAAATCCTCATTTAAGGACCTCTTAGGATTTCAGTGTCTTCCTTTCAATAAAGGATTATAAAATCTTTCTCTCCATATCACAATAAGAATAAATTACAAATGTATGTGGGTATCTGCAAAGGTACCTAGTTCATGGTGGGTGTTCACCCTATCTTGGAAGTGCCCCTAAACATGCAGGTTTGTGTTTTTTTTTAGAGACAGTGTCTCACCCTATCACCCAGGCTAGAGTGCAGTGGTGCAATCTTGGCTCACTGCAACCTTGGCATCCTGGGTTCAAGTGATTCTCCTTCCTCATCCTCTGAGTAGCTGGGACTATAGGCGCGTGCCACCATGTCCGACTGATTTTTTTTGTATTTTTAGTAGAGACAAGGTTTCACCATGTTGGCCAAGCTGGTCTTGAACTCCTGACTTCAAGTGATCTGACTGCCTTGGCCTCCCAAAATCCTGGGATTACAGACATGAGCCACCATGCTCGGCTCAACATGCAGTTTTGTGTACTGTTTAGGGACAGATGCCGAAGGCACATTGCTTGGGTTTTGATCCGTCCTACCACATAATATATGTGCCTTGGACAAACAACTTCACTTCTAGTGCCGTACTTTATTCATCTGTAAAATGGGCTTACATCATAGGGTCCTTGTGAGGATTAACTAAGGTAGAACGCATAGACCATGTATAACAATGCGTAGACCATATATAACAAGTATAACTGAACACAGCCTTCCCTGCTTCAGTGGTAGCACTTACTATTCCATTATACTACAGCAACCGAGAAGGACAGGTACACAGTGAAGAGTTGAGGACTGTTTATGTTCCCGGCCTCTTCACTCCAAGAGCTTCAACAAGTTTAGCT
Source organism: Rhinopithecus roxellana (assembly GCF_007565055.1). NCBI lineage: Eukaryota > Metazoa > Chordata > Mammalia > Primates > Cercopithecidae > Rhinopithecus > Rhinopithecus roxellana. The sequence goes on along the minus strand of NW_022142871.1, from coordinate 748 downwards.
TAAAACATATGAGTTGTATTTACACAGCTACTAATGACCTTGGGAAAGTTCTTGGCTTCTCTGTCCTTGACTTTTGTTTATCTGAAAGAGTAAACTTCAGATGGCAGAGTGTATGTGGGGAATGGAATGCATCCGCATCCTTGATAAGCTGCCCTGATGGAATGTTGCCATGTGGCTACCGAGGGTCAATTCACTGGTCAAAGGTGGCCTGCGGGTTGGTATTTTTTCTGTGTCTTCTGGGCAAGTTCTGTCTTTCCTCAGTCTGCACATGCCTGGGTCTGTCCTCAGAGCTGTCTCCCATTTCCCTCTTCTCTAGAAAGCATTGATATAATGGGGCCACCTCTTCCTTGGACTGTCTCTCTAGCATCAGAAGGAGGTGGGTGGAAATTTTGGCATACCACTCTTTGACAGGTAACTCTAACACATGTATTTCACCCACCTTCAAAGAGTAAGAATACACTGATCGATACTTAATTTTAAAGATGTGTTGCTGAGGTGAGCTCTAAGATGAACAATTCTTCAGAATCTTTTACTTTCTTGGGCTTGTTGTCCCAAACAACAATTATCTTTATAAAGCCTCTGTGTGTGTGTGTGTGTGTTTGTGTGTGTGTGTGTTAGTGAAACTTGGTAGTGTTGATTTTGAGATGTTTCTTTGGCCTATTCAAAATATAACAGAAAGACAAAAGTGTTTTTCATGTCATTAAATAATGCCTTTATAAGAAAGGACATTAAGATGATACCCTACATT
>NW_022142870.1:0-2467 GCF_007565055.1 Rhinopithecus roxellana | reverse complement strand
CACAAAGCAGAACTGAAACAAGGACTCGGTGCGTAGTTTATTTGGGAGGGGATCCCAGGAAAGGAGGGTGGGGAGGTCACACAAGGAAGGGGGAAGAGCTGCAGAAGGGCGTGTTAGTGAGGGGGTTGCCACTGCGGGTAGGTGGGGTGCTGTCCTGCTGGGGACCTCCAAGAGACAGTGTAAGTCCCCACATTTCTGGCCTACTCCCCAGCTGGGTGCAGTAAAATGCACTCTTGCAGAGAGAGACAGAAAGTCACCTGCGGCCAGGCACGGTGGCTCACGCCTGTAATCCTAGCACTTTAGGAGGCCAAGGCAGGTGAATCACTTAAGGTCGGAATTCGAAACCAGCCTGGCCAACACGGTGAAACCCCGTCTCTACTAAAAATACAAAAAAAAAATTAGCCAGCCATGGTGTCGGATGCCCGTAATCCTAGCTACTCTGGAGGCTGAGGCAGGAGAATCGCTTGAACCCAGAAGGCAGAGGTCGCAGTGAGCCAAGATTCCGCCACTGCACTCCAGCCCTGGGTGACAGAGTGAGACTCTCCATCTCAAAAAAAAAAAGAAAAAGAAAAAGAAAAAGAATGTCATCTGCATTCATAGGAACCCCCTCTGGGGTAGGCTAAAGGGTCACTTCAAATATCTGCTATATGGATTGACACCAAGGAGGTCCATGCTTGGAGCATCATAGCTCAGTAAGTTACAACCTAGACCTTCCCACCCTGTCCTTTGGGCTTTAGGGTCTTAGATAAGAAAAAGAAATCTCCGTAGGAGGCGTCAGATGCAGTTTAAGGGCGGAAGGTTTGTTAGGAGACCTTACAGGTAAGTGATGTTCCATACTGTATGTAAGGGGTGGGCACATTTTTTTCTGTAAAGGGACAGATAATTTGTATTTCAGTTCTGTGGGCCATATGGCCTCTGCCTTAACTACTCAATTCAGCTGTTCCAGCCCTAAAGCATCCATAGGCCTTATGGAAATGAATGGATGTGGCTGTGTGTCAATAAAACTTTATTTACAGACAGAAGCAGCTAAAATTCGTATCTTTTCATGGCCATTAAGTATTATTCTTCTTTTGATTTTTTTCAACCATTTAAAATGTTTTATGTAAAAAATATAAAAGTCATCTCAACTCATAGGTCCAGTTTGCTGACCCCTACCCTGTGGGAATCAAGTGATATTTCTCTCTGAAAAAAAAAATGATTCACAGGAAAATTAATGTTGAGTGTTTTGGCTCAGAAAAATGGCCCTGTCAGCCAGGCGTGGTGGCTCACGGCTGTAATCCCAGCACTTTGGGAGGCCGAGGTGGGCAGAGCACGAGGTCAGGAGTTCGAGAGTAGCCTGGCCAACATGGTGAAACCCCATCTCTACTAAAAATGCAAAAATTAGCCAGGCGTGGTGGCACGCACCTGTAATCCCAGCTACTTGGGAGGCTGAGGCAAGAGAATTGTTTGAACCTGGGAGGCAGAGGTTACAGTGAGCTGAGATCGTGCCACTGCACTCTAGCCCGGGAGACAGAGCAAGACTCCATCTCAATAAAAAAGAAACAAAACAAAACAAAACAAAATGTCATAAGAGATAACCTAATATTATAAATCTTTAAACATAATGTTTTCATCAGTATGCATGATATTGAAAATAGCATGCATGATATTTAAAATAGTAAATACAATGGGTGAGACAGGAGCAGGTGACTTTGTCTTGCCCAGGTACCTTGCCTTGTTCTTTGATAACTCGAATGGACCATGAGCATGACCCAAATCCAATCTCCTAGGTATTATTTGCCATGCTTACACCATCTCGGGGCTGGCATTGTTCACAGAAGCACATGCCTCCATATTTTAGCAAATGATTCCCGCAGAGCCACCTTGCAACGGAAGGAATAGGAAAACAATTCCTTCTTCAAGTGCCTGGTCATTCCAAGCATATTTGCCTTAAGGGAGTGATGTTAGATAATCCAGGAAGAAATAGGTGGAGAAGCTTTCTGCATTTCTGAGTTCATCCCCAGTGTATGTATTTAACTTTAGTCTAACAACATGGCAGCAGGAAGAGATCATCTTCAAATCATCATTATCCATTCCACATTTTTCAAAATATCTGAACTCCCAGGATTCTCATGCCCCATGAATATTCAAATCTCCTCGTACCTCAGAGGAAACCCTATTTCCTAAGGATTAAACCTACACTGTCGTCAGCCGGGCATGGCTACTGAGCACTCAGAATGTGTCTAGTCCAAACGGACATGTACCGTCTGTACAACATGCATACCAGATTTCAAAGACCTAATAAACACATACAAATTTAAATAATGGACGAATTATTTATTGCATATTGATTATGTATTGGAATGGTAATGTATTTCAACTACATTGAACTAAAAAATATTATCAAAATTAATTTCAAGTGTTTCTCTTTGCTTTTTAAAAATGTGGCTAATAGATGGCCAGGTGTGGTGGCTCACACCTATAATCC
>NW_022142869.1:0-55732 GCF_007565055.1 Rhinopithecus roxellana | reverse complement strand
AAGAAAGAAAGAAAGAAAGAAAGAAGGAAAGAAAGAAAGAAAGGAGGGAGGGGGCGGGGAGGGAGGGAAGGAAGGAAGGGAAGGAAGAGAGAGAGAAAGGAAGGAAGGAAGGAAGGAAGGAAGGAAGGAAACAAAAAGCTACTTTTTGAATGAAAAAATGAAAAAGTATCTCTCAGCTAGGAAATGTCTTGTCATGATGACACCTGTGTTCAATGGGGAGCTATGAGAAAAAATTTTTAAAAATCTACTGTACTGAGGCATAATTTACATATAATATAATGCATACACTTCAATGTAGACTTTGATGAATTTTGACAAATGTATACACTCATGTAACTGTTAAATCAATCAAATATTTATAGCACCCTAGAAACTTCCCTGTTTCTCTTTTGTAGTAGTCAGTCTCATCCCACCATCCCATCGCAGGTAACCACTTACCTGATTTCGTAACTATAGATTCATTTCAGCTGTTCTAGGTTCTCAATGGAATAATACAGTCTGTACTCTTTGAGTGTGACTTCCTTGCTCAACGTGCTTTTGAGATTTATTCAAGTTGGTTTGCATATCACTAGTTTGTTCTTTTTTTTTTTTTTAACTGGTTAGTATGGATTTATCATAATTTTTCCATGCATTTGCCTATTGATGAACATTTGACTTGTTTCCAGTTTTTGCTATGGACAAGGCTGTTATGAAATTATGTACAAATTTTGGTATAGATAAATTTTTCATTTCTCTTGGGTAAACACTCAGAAGTGAAATTGCTGGATCGTAGATTAAGTATGTGTTCAGATTTATAGGAAATCACCAAACTTTTCCAAAAGGGTTGTACCACTTTACAATTTCACCGTTAACGCATGAGAGTTCTGGTTGCTCCACATCCTCACAAATTTGGTGTTGTTGGTTTTTGAAATTTTAGCCATTCTAGTGGTATCTCAGAGTGGTTTGTTTGCATTTCCCTGATGATTAATGAAGCTGGAACACTTTTTCATGTGCTTACATGGTCATTCATATACTTTCTTTTGCAAAATGTCTGTTCATGTCTTTCATCCTTTTTTTTTTTTTTTTTTTTGAGGTGGAGTTTTGCTCTGTTGGTCTGTTACTGGAGTGCAGTGGTGGGATCTCAGCTCACTGCAACTTCTGCCTCCTAGGTTCCAGCGATTCTCTTGCCTCAGCCTTCTGAGTAGCTGGGACTACAGGCACCCACCATCATGCCCAGCTAATTTTTGTATTTTAGTGCAGACAGGGTTTCACCATGTTGGCCAGGCTGTTCTTAAACTCCTGGCCTCAAGTGATTTGCCCACCTTGGCCTCCCAAAGTGCTGGGATTTTCGCCCATCTTTAATTTGAGCTGCGTGTCTTTTTCTTATTGAGGTGTATGAGTTCTTTATGTATCCTGAAAGCAAGTCCTTTGTCTCCTATATGTATTGCAAATATTTTCTTTTATTCTGGGATTTTTTTTCTTTTCATGTTCTTAAAGGAATATTTTGAAGAACAGAGAGTTTTAATTTTGATACAATGCAGTTTATCAAGGTTTTTATCTTATGGCTTGTGACTTTCATGACCATATTTTATAAAGTCATGAAAATTATCTTACTTTTTTTTTTTTTTTGAGACGGAGTCTCGCTCTGTCGCCCAGGCTGGAGTGCAGTGGCACGATCTTGGCTCACTGCAATCTCCGCCTCCCAGGTTCATGCCATTCTCCTGCCTCAGCCTCCCGAGCAGCTGGGACTACAGGTGCCTACCACTGTGCCTGGCTAATTTTTTTTGTATTTTTAGTAGAGACGGGGTTTCACTGTGGTCTCGATCTCCTGACCTCGTGAACCGCCCACCTTGGCCTCCTAAAATGCTGGGATTACAGACGTGAGCCACCGCGTCTGGCCATCTTACGTATTTTTAATAAGTTTTATGGATTTAGTTTTTACATTTAGGTTTGTGGTCCATATCAGATGAATTTTTGTGTATTATGAGGTAGTATCAAAGTTTTGTTTTTTGCATATAAAAATCATTTGTTGAAGAGACTTTTCTTTCCTTATTGAAATCATTGGTGTCTTTGGGGAAAATCAGTTGATTTATATGTGTAAATCTATTTCTGGATCTCAGTGTGGTTAAATTGATCTATATGTCTGTCATTATCTCATTGTCTTAATTACTGCTGCTTTAGAGTAAGTCTTTTCTTACTTTCTGAAATTTAAAATTTTTATTTTTTGTAGAGTTGGGGTCTCACTATATTGTCCAGGCTGGTCTAGAACTTTTGGGATCAAGTGATCCCCCTGCCTGAGCCTCCTAAAGTGCTGGGATTGCAGGTGTGAGCCTCCACGACTGACCTAGAGAACGTCTTGATATCATGTAGTATAGGCCCTCCAACTGAAAGCTTCAAAATTCTGTGGATTTTCTAGATCCTTTGCCCTTTCATATACATTTTTAGAATCAGTTTTGTCAGTTTCTTTAAAAAGAAGGCTGCTGAGGCCTGGCACAGTGGCTTACACCTGTTATCCCAACAACTCGTGAAGCTGAGGTGGAAGGGTCACTTGAGCCCAGGAAGTCGAGGCTGCAGTGGGCTATGATCACGCCACTGCACTCCAGCCTGGGTGACAGAGTAAGACCTTGTCACTTGAAAAAAAGAAAGAGGCCGGGCGCGGTGGCTCAAGCCTGTAATCCCAGCACTTTGGGAGGCCGAGACGGGCGGATCATGAGGTCAGGAGATCGAGACCATCCTGGCTAATACGGTGAAACCCTGTCTCTACTAAAAAATACAAAAAACTAGCCGGGCGATGAGGCGGGCGCCTGTAGTCCCAGCTACTCGGGAGGCTGAGACAGGAGAATGGCCTGAACCCGGGAGGCGGAGCTTGCAGTGAGCTGAGATCCGGCCACTGCACTCCAGCCTGGGTGGCAGAGCAAGACTCCGTCTCAAAAAAAAAAAAAAGAAAGAAAAAAAGAAAGAAAGAAAAAGAAGGCTGCTGGGATTTTTGTTGGAAATGTGTAGAATCTGTAGAAGAATATAGGAAAATGAACGTTTTATTAATGTGAGTTTTCTTATACATGAACATGAAATATATATGTATACACACATCTATATATATACATATATAGATACATATAGATGTGTATATGTATTTTATGTTCATGTATAGATACACATATAGATGTGTATATATATTTCATGTTCATGTATATATACACATATAGATGTGTATATATATCTATATATATGTGTGTGTATTTATATGTATATCCATTTATAAAGATCTTTAAAAATTTCAGCAAAATTCTGTAGTTTTTACTATAAAGGTCATGCCCATCCTTTACTAAATTCATTCCTATGTATTTTATATTTTTATGCTATTGCTAAATGGTTACTTAATTTTAATTTTCTAAATTCTGCTTCTAGTGTATAGAGATGCAATGGGTTTTGTATATTGGCCTTCTATATTATGACATTGGTAATTCACTTTTTAATAATTGTTATTTTCTTATAAATTCCCTAGGATTTTCCTATATAAACAACTATGCTGTCTGTGAATAAAGACAGCTTTATATTTTTCCTTCCATATTTATTTCTTTGTTTGTCTTATTTCATTGGGGAGGACCTCCAGTCAAATAGAATAAAAGTGGTAGGAGATGAGATCCTTGCCTTATTTCTGGTTTATAAGGGAAAACATTTAGTCTTCCATCATTAATTGCAATTAGCCATCCCTAGTGCTCTTGTTGTCATATCAACTTGACACATTATAAATCCAATCTCCAGTCTTATCTTAAAATAGTCTTAAATAATCTTGCCTTACAATAGTCAGTTGTCTCTCAAGAAAATTCAGAGAGAAAAAAGTCCATGCATTTTAATATTTATGTGCTAATTTACCACTTCTGCTGCTCTCTACTCCTTCTTGCAGATCCAAGTTTCTGTTTCCTTTTAACATAATAATACCTTTAGCAATTTTTATAGTAACAGATATACTGGCTATGAATTCTGTGAGCTTTCATTGATCTGAAAATATCTTTGTTTTCCTCTCATTACTGAAGGCTGTTTCACTGGATATAAATTTAGTTGTTTAACAGTATTTTCTTTTTAAAATATCAAATATTTCAGATTTCCAGTTCTGAGGATATAGCAGAGGTGACATGAGATTTGAGGTGTATTAGTCTGTCTCTCACTGCTAATAGAGACATACCCAAGACTGGGTAATTTATAAAGAAGGAGGTTTAATGATCTCACAGGTCTGTATGGCTGGGAGGCCTCACAATCATGGTGGAAGGCAAAACAAGTAGCAAAGGCACGTCTACATGGATGATGGCAGGCAAAGAGTGAGAACCAAGAGAAAGGGGTTTCCCCTTGTAAAACCATCAGATCTTGTGAGACTTATTCCTACCAGGAGAAAAGTATGAGGAAACTGCACCCATGATTCAAGTATCTCCCACCAGGTCCCTCCCACAACACATAGGAATTAAGGGATCTATAATTCAAGATGAGATTTGAGTGGAGGCACAGCCAAACCATATCAGGAGGGTTCTCTCTGGAAGCATGCCCAAGGCAGGCCTAGTGGGGCTCTGAGTAGGGCAGAGTGGGATTGATATTTACTTTCATGACAGGAAAGTCCTGTTGCTAGAATTGGGTCCAAATGAAGTACTAGAGAAACAAAAACAGCAATTGTTCAGCTCTGTTTCCCCTTAAGTCTGCAGGCTTCTCAGTAGTGTTGATGTCTCAGACCACATCTGCAACATGAGTTACAGAGCATCTCAGGAAATACAGGCTTGGGATACCTGCTCAGAGGCCTCAGTGATGCTTGATAAGGAGAATTTAGATGACATGGGCTATAAACTGGAGAACGATGTCATCATGCATGCTCTCACTGAGCAGCTGCAGGCTGCGTCTGCTGAGGGCACATCCACCATCTTCCATTCGCTCTGGAAGTGAACTGCCTTAGGACATACTGGAAGAAAGGATGCTTTTATAGACACTGAGTGTCCACCATGAAGAAATCCTCTGATGGTTATATCAGGGTTGTTCTTTCTTTTTTCTTTTTTTAAATCAGGTTTATTCAGGATACAACTTACATACCATAAAATTCACCCATTTTAGGTGTATAATTCCATGATTTTTAGTTCATTTACACAACTGTGCAACCATCACCATAATATCATTTTAGAACATTTTCATCACCTCAAAAAGAAACCTCATGCCCAGTGATAGTCATTCTCCATTCCCATCCCCGCCCCTGGCAACAACTAATCTACTTTCTGTCTTTCTAGATTTGCCTTTTCTGGACAATTCATATAAACAGAATCATAAAATATGTAAAACAGAAACAAACTGGCTGCGCTCAGTGGTTCACCTATAATCTCAAAGGGCCTATAATCTCAGCACTTTGGGAGGCTGAGGCAGGAGGATCACTTGAGGCCGATAGTTTGAGACCAGCAGTTTGAGACCAGCCTGGGCAAGAGTAAGAACCTGTCTCTACAAAAAAAAAAAAAAATTAGCCAGGTGTGTTGGTAGGCACCTGTAGTCCTACCTACTTGGGAGGCAGACACAAGAGGATTGCCTGAGTTCAGAAGTTTCAGGCTGCAGTGAGCCTTGCCGCAGCACTCCAGCCTGGGCGACAGAGTGAGACTCTGTCTCCAAAAGAATTTAAAAGCAAAGCAAAACAAAACAAAAAAATACTGATTTGAAGATTTCTACTATTTCTGATGAGATTCAGTGGTTTTTAATAACAGTGTTCCTCTGTATGTGCTTTTATTTTCTAGCTGTTTAAATATTTTCTCTGGCTAGGCATGATGGCTCATGCTTGTAATCCCAGCATTTTGGGAGGCCAAGGTGGGAGGATTGCTTGAGGCCAGGAGCTCAAGACCAGCCTCAGCAACCTTGTCTCTACAAAAACAGCAAAACCTTGTCTCTACAAAAAAAATTAAAATTAACCAGCATAGTGGCATGTGCCTTTAGTCCCAGCTACTCGGGAGGCTGAGGCAGGAGGATTGCTTGAGCCCAGGAGTTCAAGGCCACGGTGAGTTATGATCATGCCACTGCACTCCAGCCTGAGCAACATCTTGTCTCAAAAAAAAAAAAAAAAAAATTAAATTAAAAAAAAACTTTATTCCTGGTTTTGAGTAGTAGGTGCATAAGCATGATTTTGTTTGTATTTCTCCTCAAAGTTTTTTTTGAGTGTCCAATTTCATGTATGTTAGAATATTTGATATTTTCCCATATGCCCATGAAGTTCTGTTTATTTTTCTACTGTATTTTTTCTTCATTCTTTAGTGTGGATAGATTCTCTTGATTTGTCTTCAAGTTTACTGACTTCTTTTTTCATTTCCAATGTGCCATTAAATTCATTCAGTAAATGTTTATTTTATTTATTGTAATTTTCAATTTTAGAATTTCCATTTGTTCTTTTTTATAACTCCCAATTCTCTGCTGAGATTCCCTATTTTGTCACTCATTATGACCACATTTTCCTTTAGTTCTTTGAACATATAATATTTTAGTGTTTGTCTGCTAATATTTAGGTCACCTCTGGATTCATTTCTATTGCCTAACTTTTTTCTTGACAATGGGTCACATTTTTCTGTTTTTTTTTTCCCTATAGTTAGAAATTTTTTATTTTCTATTGTGTGTCAATTCTCTAAGTGTGTCAATGACATGCTTTAGAAACTATGGAGTCTGTTATTTACCCATGAAGAACATTACTTTTTGGTCTAGCATACACTTCAGTCACTAGCTGATCCCCTTGAACTTGTCTTGACTGTATTTCATGCTTTGTTATGGCAAGTCTGTGAAAAACCCAGACCCTCTAACTTCATAGCACTCAACCTCAAACTCGGATTTATTTCAGGGCTTGGCTTTAGTTAGTTAGTTTGTTTTAGGGCGGATCTATAATAGGCCATACTCTAGGGTGTAGTCCTTACTCCTAAAGCACAGCTTCTGTGATGTCTCAGTCTGATGCTTGAGATATTAACAAGGTGTTAATGGCATCTCTCCATTCTGGCTGGTCTGGATCTCCAATATCCCCAGGGCTTCTTTATTTTTATCTCTTATATTCTGTTCAATTCCTAACTCCTTATCAGCCTCTCTGGTAATCCTACACGGTCATACCTTGTGCATGTGCAGCCAAACCCTCATCTAAGACCCCATGGGTCTCAAAGGGCCTATAATCTCAGCACTTTGGGAGGCTGAGGCAGGAGGATCCAAACCTACAACTGTAGGGCCCCTTCCCTGCACGTCTCTCTCTTCTTCACAATGCCTTGCCCTTCAGATTCCAGTTGCTTCAGCGACCCCAAACTCTGAATTCTTGACTCCCCAGCTCAGCAAGGGGTCATCTCCTAGTAGGCCATCTATAGGCACAAATCTCTGTCTTTCTGTGGTCAACTTTCATTCCTCCTCCATGTCTTCTGCTATCCTGGATGGGTCAGGTTCACAAATTAGGTCATAAACCACCTGTACATAACAAATTATTATGGAGGTAAGCTTCTTGCTGATCAGAGTTCCGTGTACTTCTTACTCCCATACACTCCCCTAATTCTGCTTCTCAACTGTCCATTTCCTCAACTCCCTGCTCATTCCTTTCTTCTTCAACACATGGTTTTCCTCACCTCACCTTCTTTCCTAGGATATTAAAATAGGATAAAATGTGTCATTACTGTATTTTCAAAATTATTATTTTTTAAATTTCTTGTTTCTTGGGCCATATGAATATGTATCTCTATATCTCTGTGTAGATCAGTTTGTATATACATGAGCACATGGCGGGTGTTCCTGCATATGCTGGTAAGAGTGTATGTGGCATATTTTCCATAGAATGAAGTTGGAAGAATAAGGCTGGAGGATATTCAGTGGGAGAGAACTACCTTTGCTAAGCATTGACTCTGAGTCCAGGCATAAAATATACTCTTTACATAGAAATCTGATTTAATCCTCATTATTCCCCTATGAAGTAAGGATTCTTACTTTCATTTTTCAGAAAGAAAACAGAATTCAATGAGGCAAGGTAACATGTCCAAGACCACACACCTGGTAAGGAACAGAGCAAGGATTCAAATTGTGAACCCAAAATAACTGAGACAGGTCTCAGTTAATTTAGAAAGTTTATTTTGTCAAGGTTAAGAATGCACCCATGGCCGGGCACGGTGGCTCAAGCCTGTAATCCCAGCACTTTGGGAGGCCGAGACGGGCGGATCACAAGGTCAGGAGATCGAGACCATCCTGGCTAACATGGTGAAACCCCGTCTCTACTAAAAAAATACAAAACTCTAGCCGGGTGAGGTGGCGGGCGCCTGTAGTCCCAGCTACTGCGGAGGCTGAGGCAGGAGAATGGCGTAAACCCGGGAGGTGGAGCTTGCAGTGAGCTGAGATCCGGCCACTGCACTCCAGCCTGGGCGACAGAGCGAGACTCCGTCTCAAAAAAAAAAAAAAGGAATGCACCCATGACAGAGCCTCAGGAGGTCCTGAAGACTTGTGCCCAAGGTGGTCGGATACAGCTGGCTTTTACACCTTTTAGGGAGACATAATTCCTCAATCAATACCTGTAAGATATAAATTGGTTCTATCTGGAAGGGTGGAACAACTTGAAGGAGGGGCTTCCAGGTCTTAAAGGTAGATTTAAACACTTTCTGACTGGCAATTGGTTGAAAGAGTTATTGTCAGTAGAAAGGAATGTCTGGATTACAAGAAAGTATTGTGGAGACCTGGTTTTTATCATGCAGATCAAGCCTCCAAGTAGCAGGCTTTAGACAGAATTTACTGTAAATGTTTCTTATCAGACTTAAGATCTGTGTTGATGTTAATGGTGAGGGATATAATGAGGCATGTCCAACCCCCACTTCCATCATGGCCTGACCAAGATTTTTATGTAATTCTGGAATGCCTTTGGCTGACAGGAGTGATCCATTCAGATAGTTCGGGGAGCCTTAGAATTTTATATTTTTTTTTACAAAACCAACATCCCTCCAGCTCAAATCAGAACTCTTTCCACTCTATAACAGTCTCTCCCCAGAAAGAGTAAGTTAAGAAATGTGATCAAAAGGTAAGTAGTTCCCTGACTCGTGAAGTTGGAATTTTAAACTCTGTAAAATACTTGAAGATATTTTTCTGAGCCAAATATGAGTGATTATGGCCGGAGGCACAGTCTCAAGAGGTCCTAAGAACATGTGCCTGATGTTGTCACGCTACAGTTTGATTTGATACATTTTAGGAGGACTTAAGACATTAATCAATACATATAAGCTATACATTGGTTTGATCCAGAAAGACAGGACAACCTAAAGTTGGGGAGGGTTTCAGGTCATAGGTGGGTAAAGATTTTCTTTTCTTTTCTTTTCTTTTTTTTTTTTTTTGAGACAGAATCTCTCTCTGTTCCCTAAGCGGAGTGCAGTGGTGTGATCTTGGCTCACTACAGCCTCTGCCTCCTGGGTTTAAGTGATTCTCTGCCTCAGTCTCCCAAGTTGCTGGGACTACAAGTGCACACCACTACACTTGGCTAATTTTTGTATTTTTTTGTAGAGACAGTGTTTTGCCATGTTGGCTGAGCTGGTCTCGAGCTCTTGGCCTCAAGTGATCTACCTGCCTAAGCCTCTCAAGGTGCTGGGATAACAGGTGTGAGCCACCATACCCAGCCTAGATTAAGGTTTTCTGATTGAAAGAGTTAAGTTATTATCTAAAGACCTGGAATCAATAGAAAGGAGTGTCTGGGTTAAGATAAAGGGTTGTGCAGGCCGACGTTCTTATTATGTAGATGAAGCTTGCAGGCAGCAGGCTTCAGAGAGAATACATTGTAATTTTTTTTTTTTTCTTTTTAAATCAGACTTAAAAAGATACCAGACACTTAGTTAATTCTCTCCTGGATCAGGGAAAGATCTGGAAAGGAAAGAGGATTCTCTACAGAATGTAGATTTTCCCCACAAGAGACAGCTTTGCAGGACCATTTCAAAATTCATAACAGACCTGCTGTCACATGATGTATCTTATTGCTACAAATAGCCTGTTCTATCAGTTTTTTTATTATTATTATTTTTTTGAGACGGAGTTTCACTCTTGTTGTCCAAGCTGGAATGCAATGACGTGATCTCAGCTCACCACAATCTTCACGTCCCAGGTTCAAGCAATTCTCCTGCCTCAGCCTCCCGAGTAGCTGGGATTACAGGCATGCGCCACCATACCCGGCTAATTTTGTAATTTTAGTAGAGACGGGGGTTTCTCCATGTTGGTCAGGCTGGTCTCGAACTCCCGACCTCATGTGGTCCACCCAAAGTGCTGGAATTACAGGTGTGAGCCATCTGACATGGCCTATTCTATCAGTTTTAAGATCTCTGTTTTAATGTGAATGCTGGTGGTTGTGCTTGAATTTCAAAGAGAGGAGGGTATAATGAGATATGTCCAACTCCCCCTTCCCATCATGTCTGAACTGGTTTTTTCAGGTTAATTTTGGAATGTCCTTGGCTGAGAGGAGAGGTCCATTCCTTTGTTAGGGGGTTTGGAAGTTTATTTTTGGTTTACAGAATGAAGGACGGGAGATACATAGGAAAGTAGACTCATGGTCTGGCATTGTCTTATTGGAATTGCTGGATCTTAGGGTCTTTTATGATAACCTCCTACCTGAAACATGAGTGATCTGCGAGGCTTTGTGCTCAGGCACTGGTGAATGATAAGGGTGGGAGAACTTAGCTGAGAGGGTCACAGATTTGAGTAACTAAGAAGTGCAGAAAGGGAATCACAGGACACACAAGGAAATGAGCCCAAGGTCTAGAAGAAAAAGGGATTGAGGATGAAGTCAACAGGAAGAACAGAACCCTTACATGACAAAAGGGCTATTTATGCACTGAAATTTACAGGAATCACCAGAGGTAGAATTAATGCAGCAGAGGGAGGGACTTCCCAAAAGAGACAGCGTTTCAGTGGGTGCAACCTTGAACTGCCCTTGGCTCCCCAGGGGCTGCCAACGTGAACTATAATCAGGATGAAACAAGCAGTCAGGCTGGAAACGTTAGCATATTAGGAAAGTATATTGAAATGAACATGATGTCATGACAAGCACAAAAAGAAGGGAATCAGTTTGAAAAAGAGAAGAAAGTAAAAGGAAGTAAGAATCTCTCTGAGATTCTGCTGCTCTGGCCAAGGAAGTAAGACTGGAGTTGGGGTGGGGTCCAGATGCATGATCCCTAGAAAGCTGTACTTTCTAATGAGGACTGATGAATTCCTAGGCTTTCCCCAAACTGGATTAAATGTAAATACTCCTTGCTTTGGAAAGGCAGCCTGCCTTCTTTACTTTTTTATATTTTAAAATATAAATGATTGCTTAAATTTCACAAAATTCAAAAGGGGCAGAAGAGTACACAGGGAAAAGTTGTTCCCCCTTCTTCATCTGATCTTCAGTTCCCTTTTCCAAGGGCAGCTGCTATTACCAGGCTTTTATGGATCTTTTCAAAGGTAGTCTCAGCATTTAAAAACATCTATGCGTATGGCCTGGCGTGGTGGCTTATGCCTGTAATCCCAGCACATTGGGAGTCCAAGGAGGGAGGATCACTTGATGCTGGGAGGTTGAAACTAGCCTGAGCAATATACAGAGACCTCGTCTCCACAGAAAATTAAAAAATTAGCCAGGCATGGTGGTGTGTGTCAATAGCCAGGCGAAGGTGGGAGGATCCCTTGAGCCCAGGAATTTGAGGCTGCAGTGAGCTATGATCTTGCCACTGCACTACAGCCTGCGTGACAGAACGAGACCATGTCTTGAAAAATAATTTTTTAAACTGTATATATTTATACTTTTCACACAAATGATAGCTCTTCTGCACATTTCTTTTTAAAACTTTTTAATTTTTTAAATGTATTTTTGAAATTATTCCTTATCAGCACATAAAGAGTTGCCTTATTACTTTTTAACAGCCACATAATTTTCCATCTTAGAGATGTATCATAATTTAGGTAGCCTCCTGTTAATGGAAATTTAGGTTAATTTACAATCTTTCGCTATTACAGACTGCTTCAATAAATATCATTGAACATACATCACGTCATGTGTGTGAGAGAAAGAGGGAGACAGAGAGATACAGAAGGAGAGAATAAGAGAGAGAAGATGTGAAGATGCAGTGAAGGGCATGAGTGTTTTGAGATATGGAGAATGTTTGCCCCCCTTCTTTAAATGCACACAGGCTACCCATGTGCTGACTAGGTGGGGCTGGCCTGTGGACACCCTGACTGATGGGAAGAAACCATCAGAGATACCTAGATACATACTGTTTGTCTCAGTTCTTGCGACAACATGGTGAGGCATGGAGGTGAGTCATTCCTGTATTTTATCACAGAGTGTCAAGATCAGAAGGGGCTAGAAATTCCAAAGTAACACAGTGACTTCTGATCAGTCTCTTGGACACTCTAATACTGGAAAAGGTAGCCTCTCTGGATAACAGATACAGATATTTGGTCTGTAGAAGTTTAAGTCGTTTAAAAAAAACTTTATTGTATTTATTTATTTTGGTAGAAATGAAGTATTGCTATGTTGTCCAGGCTGGTCTTGAATTCCCGATCTCAGGCAGTCCTCCTGGGTCAGCTTCCCAAAGTGCTAAGATTACCAGCTCGAGCCACTGTGCCCAGCCTAGAAGGAAGTTGTGCTCATGATAAGTACATAAACCGCCTCTCTGGTCCACACTGGTCTTTGGGATGGGCCCAGGATCCTCTGCTAGGTCCGGCCCAGGGTAAGCACAGCTGAGAGAGCACCAGGCCTCCCATACCACTAGGTTCTGCGAGGACCTGGGGCCCTGTGAGGACCCAGCTGGGCCATCCCCAAACATGCAGTTCCCAGATTCTAGAGTAATTAGGTGTTTTCTTGATGCTCACATACCCACATCCAAACACAACAGCACTTGTGTTTTCAAAGACGGGACCTTGGTAATCCTGTCCTCCCACCCAGATCTGCCCTCTGTGCTGTGGGGAGGTTATGAGATATGAGTGGGTCACAGCTCAGTGCATTCCCAGCATTGTGTTGGGTCACTGGCTTAGCTTGGAACCGGCTCAGGATAATCACGCTTTTCATCAGCCGCCCCTGTTTCCCTTCCTCATTCCTCTTCCGTGTGAACTTCCACCCCCAGCCTGGAATAAAGCCCTTTGACTCTCAGCATTCCAGGTTCTTGAGAAACAAAAGTAGTTCCCACTGTCTCCGCAAGCCCGCCCTTCCGTCGGAACTGGGGGTCCTTAGACCCCGGACCCAGACAGTGGCTCCATTTCCTGTGGACACTTCCGAAACTGGTTTATCAAATCTCACTTCTCGGGATGCTTTTAGGCTGCCTGGACACACACACTCCTCCCAGACTCCGCTTTGGATTTTCAGGCCTGTTCTGATTGACTTGCTGTGGTCACTAACATTTTCAGGATATTTCCCATGGAATTCCAGGTTCTAAGTAGGTGCCCTGAGGGTTGCTACAGAGAGCCTCTTTATTTATATATATATATATATATATATATATTTTTTTTTTTTTTTTTTTTTTTTTTTTTTTTGAGGCAGAGTCTTGCTCTGTCGCCCGGACTGGAGCGCAGTGGCCGGATCTCAGCTCACTGCAAGCTCCGCCTCCCAGGTTTACGCCATTCTCCTGCCTCAGCCTCCCGAGTAGCTGGGACTACAGGCGCCCGCCACCTCGCCCGGCTAGTTTTTGTATTTTTAGTAGAGACGGGGTTTCACCGTGTTAGCCAGGATGGTCTCCATCTCCTGACCTCGTGATCCGCCCGTCTGGGCCTCCCAAAGTGCTGGGATTACAGGCTTGAGCCACCGCGCCCGGCCGAGAGCCTCTTTAAACACAGAGCTCCCCAGCCCCTTCTTATAAAACACTGTGAAATATATCATACTTTTAGAAAAGAACAAAAACACACGCATGTATGTACAGTTGAAAAATAATTATAAAGCCAATACGTGTGTAACTTTCACCCAGGTCAAGAAATAAAATATTGTCAGAACCCTAAAAGCCCCCTGCGTGGCCCTTCCTAATCTACTTTAGATGTTTAAAGTTGCAGCTAAGAGCTCCCTTCCTAAGCAAGTCTGAAAAATACTGGGTTAAGGGATTATTTCCTGAATGCCCCTATAGCCATATTCACTGTTAAATCTTGTATGTTCCCGTTTTCTCTCTAGGTCTCAGAGGCTCCGAAATTTTGCTCTCTCCCTACCCCTGACCTCTACCTCCCAGACTCAAGTAATCCTTTTGCCTCAGCCTCCCAAGTAGCTGGGACTATAGGCACCCGCCACCATGCCTTTTTTTGATTTTCTGTAGAGACAGAATCTCACTGTGTTGCCCAGGCTAGCCTTGAACATCTGCACCCAAACAATCGTCCTACCTCAGCCTCCCAAAGTGCTGGGATTACAGGTGTGAATCACTGCATCTGGCAGATTTTTTTTTTTTTTTTTTTTTGCTAATATCAAGGACTTCTAGCTTTTTTCCTTTATATTTATCTGTTGCTTTCTATTCACTTTTCCCCTCCTTCCCCATCATAAGTCATCACTGGCCATCTTTCATGAATACAACAAATCATTCCTTCCCAAAGATGGAAATAATTGTAGAGTACAAACCATACACAGGCCACTAATTACAGGGACAGACTGGTTACATAATCCAGTTCTGTTTATCATTTTTCATTAGAATACTCGAAATACAGGAGACATTTAATAAATATTTTTGAATAGTTGAAAGTTTCTTGGAATAGCTCCTACTATTCCTGTCCAGAATGTTCTTCCTCTTGGTTACTAAAGAAACCATCAGATTCCTAGTTCTTCCTTGATTTTCATTTTCTTTTTTGAGGTGGAGTTTCACTCTTATCACTCAGGCTGGAGTGCAGTGGCGCGATCTCAGCTCACTGCAACCTCCGCCTCTCGGGTTCAAGCAATTCTCCCACCTCAGCCTCCCGAGTAGCTGGGATTACAGGTGCCTGCCTACACCCAGCTAATTTTTGTATTTTTAGTAGAAATGGGTTTCACTATGTTAGCCAGGCTGGTCTCAAACTCCTGACCTCAGGTGATCCACCTGCCTTGGCCTCCCAAAGTGCTGGGAGTACAGGCGTTGGTCACCGTGCCCGGCCTGCTTTTCTTTTTCTAAGTTAAGTATCCTCTGCCCCTCTGGGGCCAGACACCAGAGAGTCAGTCCTTCTGTGCCTTTTACCATTTATGTTTCTTTATTGAAATTTATAAGACCTCCAGTTCAGTATTGAATAAGTGGTGAATGCAGGCACACTTTTGTCTTGTTGATTCTAAAGACAATGCATTCTCTTCCTGCCTTCCTTCATTTTTCTCTCTGCCTTTCTCTCTTTCTCACTCTCATTCTCTCTCTCTCCTTCCTCTCTTTCTTATTCTCTCTTTCTATCTCTCCTTTCACCCAGGGCCTTTTATTAATGAATATCCTGCAAGATTGAGGAAGGAGACCGGCTAGAGCAGGGGAAGTATGGCTATATTCAGAAACTCTAATATTGGCATCAGGCTCTGTTTCTCTACTTTCTTATGGTGGCTTCTTTCTGAGGTAGGGTCTTCTCTCCTATTCAGACAAATGGCCACAACAACTCCAGGCTTTCAGTCTTCTAAATTATCAACCCAGAGAAGACAAAGTGCCTCTTTTCTAATACTTCCAGCAAAATTCTGGGAGTGAACACTCTGGCTAATTGGTTCAGCCTGGGTAAAAAGCCTGTTCCTGCAATCAAGGTGATATTATCATTGGTCAGACCTGACTCACCTGCCCACCCCTGGGGGAAAGTGGTTGGTGAGGTCAGCCCCATTTGAACCATATGAAGTTATTAAAGGTGTTTATCCAAAAGAAAATAGGATTGTTGTTCACACTGGGGCCTGTCAAGGGGTGGGTGGGGAGAGGGAGAGCCTCAGGAAGAACAGCTAATGGATGCTGGGCTTAATACCTAGGTGATGGGTTGATCTGTGCAGCAAACCACCACGGTACATGTTTACCTATGTAACAAACCTGTACATCCTGCACATGTACCCTGAACTTAAAATAAAAGTTGAAGATAAACAGAAAATAGGCGTGTTGTTACCTGAAGAAGAGGGTGTGGATATTCGTAAACTAACACAACAGCTACCTGCTATAGGCAGCATCTGAGCTGGGTTTGCAGGATGGACAGGATTTAAGCCTAGAGCAATAAAGAACAAGGGAGAGATAAATAGTACATGTGGAAGCCAGGGAAGTGCAGTGTAGACGGTTGAACCAGCAGCCTGGCCCCCCAGGAGGCCCCATGATAGTGAACAGAGAAGCCTTGTGTCCTCCTTGTTTCTTACTAAAATACTTGTTTGTAGTATTATTATTTTTTATCTTTAAAGTTTGCATATGTATACATAGATATGTATGTATGTATGTATTTTTTTTTAAGAGACAGAGTCTTACCTGTCGCTCAGGCTGGAGTGCAGTGGCACAATCACAGCTCACTGCAGCCTCGACCTCCCAGGGTCAAGCAGTCCTCCTACCTCAGCCTCCTAAGTAGCTGGGACTACTACAGGTGTGTGCCTCCACACCTGGCTAATTTTTTCCTTTTTTATAGAGAAGGGGTCTCCTTATGTTGCCCAGGCTAATCTCTAACTCCTGGGGCCAAGGAATTCTCCCACCTCAGCCTCTCAAAGTGCTGGGGTTACAGACACGAGCCACCACACCCAGCAACAATAATTTCTTAACATAATCTAGTAATAAAATCTTCATTCAAATTTCTATGATTGTCTCAAAAAAAACCACTTTTATTTATAAGTTGGTTTGTTTAATTAAGATTCAAACACAGTCCGCACATTGCATATGGTTATGTGTCTCTTAAGTCCTCTTTTTTCAATAAACTTTTGAGGATTAACTTTAAGTCTCTTTTAATCTTTAATATCCTCTGTTCTCATCCCTCCCCCCCCCCCCCCCGCCACCTCATGTGTTTATTTGTTGGAGAAACTGGATTTTACAGGGTTTGACTGGGCAGCACCTCCCCAGTCATAAAAACTGAGTTGTTTAACATGTTTCTTTCTTTGGAGCTCTTGCCTCTAAACTGAAGATAGGTCTAGAGGCTTGATTACACTTAGGGTAATTTTCTTTTGTTTTCTTTCTTTTTTTGACAAGTCAACTTCATAGGTGGTGGTGTGTACTTTCCATTGCATCATAACAGGGGGCACGTCATGTCTGGTTCTCTTTTTGTTTGTTTGTTTTGTTTGTTTTCTTTTTGAGACGGAGTGTCGCTCCGTTGCCCAGGCTGGAGCACAGTGGCACGATCTCGGCTCACTGCAAGCTCTGCCTCCCGGGTTCACGCCATTCTCCTGCCTCAGCCTCCCGAGTAGCTAGGACTACAGGCACTCGCCACCACACCCGGCTAATTTTTTGATTTTTGGTAGAGACAGGGTTTCACCATGTTAGCCAGGATGGTCTTGATCTCCTGACCTCGTGACCCACCTGCCTCTGCCTCCCAAAGTGCTGGGATTACAGGCGTGAGCCGCCGTGCCCAGCCATGTCCGGTTCTTTTAAATGGAATACTTCCACTGCTTCAGCTTTCTGAAAGATGTGAGCATTTTGGGTACATACTATTTATTAGATCTAAAAGTTCCCTTTTGTTCCTAGTTTGAAAAGACTTTTCAAAAACTGTAAATGGATGCTTAATTTACTAAATGCCCTTTCTGCATCTATTTAGGTATTTTCTTTTCTGCTTTGGATAACAGGATTTTCTGTCCTCATAAATTAAGTTAGGGGATGAGCTCTATTTTTTTCAGTTCTCAGGAAGAGTTTGTGTTGGATTGGAATTTTGACTTCTTTGAGTGTTTTGGTAGAATTTGCTTGTAGGTCTTTCTATGTGGACCTGGTGTTTTCCTTGTGGGAATATTTAAAACCACTGATTCAATTTCTTGAATGGTTTCAGACCTATTAAGGTTTTCTACTTCTTAAGTCAGTTTCAGTGAGTTATGTTTTCCTATGAATTAATTTGTTTCATCTAAGTTTTCAAAATTATTGGCATCAAATTTTCATAATATTTCCTTTTAATGTCACCTTTTCCATTGCTAATATTCTGTACTTATGTCTTTTTTCATTTTCTTGATCAATATTGCATAGGGTTTGTTGTTGTTTCCTAAAGAAGAGGGTGTGGAACTTTTGGCTTTCATGGTCTTCTCCATTCTAAACTTTCCTTTTCACTGATTTCTACCCTTTATTATTTCCTTTTTTTTTTTTTTTTTTTTTTTTTGAGACGGAGTCTCGCTCTGTCACCCAGGCTGGAGTGCAGTGGCCTGATCTCAGCTCACTGCAAGCTCCGCCTCCCGGGTTCACGCTATTCTCCTGCCTCAGCCTCCCGAGTAGCTGGGACTACAGGCGCCCACCACCTCGCCCGGCTAGTTTTTTTGTATTTTTTTAGTAGAGACGGGGTTTCACCATGTTAGCCAGGATGGCCTTGATCTCCTGACCTCGTGATCCGCCCGTCTCGGCCTCCCAAAGTGCTGGGATTACAGGCTCGAGCCACCGCGCCCGGCCCCCTTTATTATTTCCTTTCTACTTTCTTTGTATGTGTTCTGGTACACTTCTTTAAACTTTTTTTCTTTACATTAATTAATTTTTTTTTTTAGAGAAGGGTCTCACTATGTTGCCCAGGCTGGAGTGTAGTTACTATTCACAGATGCTATCAGAACTCACTGCAGCCTAAAATTCCTGGGCTCAAGCAGATCCTCCCGCTTCAGCCTCTTGAGTAGCTGGGACTATAGGTGACATTGCATCCGACCAAACTTCTTAAGTTGAATACTTAGTTCCCTATTTTTTTTTTTTTAAGACACAGCCTAGCTTTGTTGCCCAGGCTGGAGTGCAGTGGCACAATCATAGCCCACTGTAACCTTGAACTCCTCCCTCAGCCTCCCAAGTAGCTGGGACTATAGGTATGTGCCGCCATGCCTAGCTAATTGTTATCATTTTTTTGTAGAGATAGGATCTCCCTATGTTACACAGGCTAGTCTAGAACTCTGGCCTCAAGTGATCCTCCTGCCTTAGCCTTCCAGAGGGCTGGGATTACAGGCGTGGGCCACAGTACCCAGACTTTTGTTTCTAATATAGATGTTTAAGGTTATTAATTTTCTCTCCAGTTGCTGCCTCAGTCACATTCCTCTACTTATTTTCATTATAAAATAGTTTGAAAATGTTTTCTATTTTTATTTAAACTAATTTTTATTGCTTCTTTTTTGGCTCATGAGCATTAGGAAGTTAATTTCTATTTCTATGACTTTTTTTAAAGTTGAGTTTTACTTTATATTCAGTGAAATGCACAGATCATGTGTGTTGTTTGGTAAGTTTTACCAAATGTAGATACCTGTCTAAATCACACATCTATTAACATAGAGACCGTTTTCATGACAGCAAAAACGTATGCTTTTTCTATCAGCTCTTTCTCTTCCCTGCACAACGTGAAGCAAGGACTATTTTTATTTTTAGCATCACAGAATAGCTTTGCCTTTTATAAAATTTAACATAAATGGAATCATGCTATGTGATTCTCTTTATGTCTGGGTTCTTTTCTCCATTACATTGTTTTTGAGCTTTTTTCATGTCGTTGCTTATATTTTATTGTCATTCTCCTTCCTGTTTTTCTTCTTCTTCCTCCTCTTCCTTGTTCTCCTCCTCCTCTTTCTTCATAGTGTCACATTTCATGAAAATACCACAATTTACTTACCCATTCTCCTGTTGATGGATATATGGGCTGTTTCCAGTTTGGGGCAAATACAAGTGAAGTTGGTATGAGTGTTTTTGTACAAGTGTTTTTGTAGACTATGTTTTTCTTTCTCTTGGGCAAATACCTAGAAGTGGAAATGCTGAGTCATCTGGTAGATGGGTGTTTACCTTCATAAGAAGCCAAACAGTTTTCCAAAAAAGTTCTACCATTTCATACTCCTACCAGGAAAATCCTAATATTTGACATTTTATGTCTTTAATTTTAATTATTCTAGTGAGTAAAATATTATATTCTAGTTGTTTTTAAATTAGTTTTATGATTTTATAATGTATAGTTTACATACAAAAAAGACACACATATTATTGGGCATAATTTGGCAAGTCTTGACAAATGCACACACCTGTGTGTGTAACCACCACCCCTAATCAAGATATAGAACATTTCTGTCACCTCAGAAGATTTCCTTATGCTTCTTTACAGTCAATTACACCCACTTCTGCCCCAGGTTACAATCTCATTTCTACCACTTTATATTGGTTTTGCCTGTTCTAGAATTTTACATAAATGGAATTACACATGTTGTACCCTTTTTTGGTGTGGCTTCTCTCAGCATAATTTTTTTTTTGAGATTCATCCATATTTTTGAGTCTAATGTTATTTATTCCTTTTGACTGTGGATGTGCCACAACTTGTTTATCCATTCTCCTGATGATTGACATTTTTTTTTTTTCATTTCTGGCTAATTATAAACAAATCTATGAATATTCTTGTACAATAATTTTTTGGATCTATGTTTTTATTTCTCTTGGGTAAATTCCTAGGAGTAGAATGGCTAGACTATATGAAGGTGTTTGTTTAACTTTTCAAGAGACGATCAAACTGTTTTTCAAAGTAGTTATCTATCAACACCTGTGAAAAGAAGGGAAGAGGAAAACCAAAGAAAAAAACAAAGTGGTTACATAATTTTATATTCCCTATAACAGCGTATGAGAGTTTCAGTTGCTTTATATCCTTGCCAACACTTGGTATGGTTTTCTTAATTTTAACTATTCTATTATGAGTGTAGTGGTTTTAATTTCCATTTCCTTGATCATTTCATAGGTGTTAATTTTTTTTTTTTTTCTTCTTTGAGACAGAGTCTCGCTCTGTCGCCCAGGCTGGAGTGCAGTGACTGGATTTCGGCTCACTGCAAGCTCCGCCTCCCGGGTTCACGCCATTCTCCTGCCTCAGCCTCAGGAGTAGCTGGGACTACAGGCGCCCGCCACCTCGCCCGGCTAGTTTTTTGTATTTTTTAGTAGAGACGAGGTTTCACCGTGTTAGCCAGGATGGTCTCGATCTGCTGACCTCGTGATCTGCCCATCTCGGCCTCCCAAAGTGCTGGGATTACAGGCTTGAGCCACCGCGCCCGGCTGATAGGTGTTAATGTTGACCATCCTTACACATGCTACATATTCTTCTATGAAGTATCTGTTTAAACATTTCACCTGTTTTTGTGGACTATCTTCTTCTTATTGAGATGCAAGAGATATTTTCATATTGTATTTATAAATTATTTGTCAAATATTTTCTCCTAATGTGTAACATACCTTATCATTTACTTAAATAGACCTATTAATAAGCAGATTTTAATTTTGATAAAGTACAGCTTATCAATTTTTTATGGTTAAGGCTTTTCTTGTTTTAGCTAAGAAATCTCTGTCATTCCAAGTTCATGATAGTATTTTCCTTTATCTAGAGACTCTGTGGTTTTAACTTTTATATTTAGGTGGTGATCCATCTCAAATTAATTTTTGTGTATGTGATGAGGTAAACATCAAGATATATTTTTTCCCATATGGATATCCAATTGTTCCAGCACCATTTTTTAAGAATGTTTCCCCATTCATTTCTTCTGGTGCCTTTGTAAAAATGTAATTGACTATTTATTATTAAATTCATTTCTGACTCTGTTCTGTTCCATTTGACTATCTGCCTATCTTGACATCAATACCACACTGTCTTGATTATAATATCTTTATAGTAACCAGCAATGTAAGTCCTCCAAATTGGTTCTTTTTTTCAAGATATTTTTGTTTTATTTTGCTGTTACTATTATATGTCCTTTGCATTTTCATGTACATTTTATCATCAGCTTCTCAATTTCTACCAAGAAAACAAAAATCAAAATAACACATGCTGGAATTTTGTTTGGGATTACATTGACTATAGATCAATTTGGGTATAGAGATATATCATCCATGAACTTGGTATATCTCTCCATTTAGTCTGGCTTTTAAAAATTTCTTTCAGCAATGCTTTTCAAGTTTATATGTAGAGATTTGTTTATTTTATTTTTTAAGACAGGATCTCAGCCTGTTATCCAGGCTGGAATGAAGTGGCATGATTTTGGCTTACTGGAGCCTTGACATTGTGGGCTCAAGCAATCCTCTTGTCTCAGCCTCCAGAATAGCTGAGGCTACAGGTGCATGCCACCACACCTGGCTATTTTTTCTTTTTTTTTTTTTTAAGAGATGAAGTCTCATTATGTTGTCAGGCGGGTTGTAAACTCCTAGCCTCAAGTGAGCCTCCTGCCTCAGCTTTCCAAAATTTTGGGATTATGGGAGTGAGCCACTGCACCCAGTCTATATGTAGAGATATTAAACAAATTTTGTCAAATTTGTTACCAAGTATTTTATGTTCTTTGCTGATCATGTAAGTGACAGTTCTTGAATTTCATTTTTAAAATTTTTTTGTAGCTAGTATATATACAATTAACTGTCATATATTGACCTTGTAGGCTTTGATCAAAGTTTATATTTTATTAAAAGTGAGTTTTTTTGTAAGTTCCTCAGGAATTTCTTTATTTGTAAGTAGAGAAAATTTTACTTCTTCTTTTCCAACTTTACTTGCCTTATTTCACAGGATAGGGCCTCCAGTACAATGTTGGCTGTAAGTGGTGAGAGTCAATACTCTTGCTTTGTTCTTGATTTTGGAGAGAAAGCATTTGGTCTTTCACCTTTAAGTGTGATGTTAATTAAAGGATTTTTTTTTTTTTTTTTTTTTTTTTTTTTTTTTTTTTTTTTGAGACGGAGTTTCGCTCTGTGGCCCAGGCTGGAGTGCAGTGGCCAGATCTCAGCTCACTGCAAGCTCCGCCTCCCAGGTTTACGCCATTCTCCTGCCTCAGCCTCCCGAGTAGCTGGGACTACAGGCGCCCGCCACTTGGCCCGGCTAGTTTTTTTTTGTATTTTTTTAGTAGAGACGGGGTTTCACCGTGTTAGCCAGGATGGTCTCGATCTCCTGACCTCATGATCCGCCCGTCTCGGCCTCCCAAAGTGCTGGGATTACAGGCTTGAGCCACCGCGCCCGGCCTAATTAAAGGATTTTTAAGAGGCTTTGTTTAAGTTTAAAGTTTCCTTTGATTCCTAGGTTGCTGAGAGTTTTAATTATAAAATATTAAATTTTAACAATTATTTTTTCTGTAGTTATTGAGATGATAAAATTATTTTTCTGCTTAACTCTGTACACATGATAAACTATATTGATTGATTTTCAAAATGTTAAACTAACCTAGCATTCTTGTGGTAAGCCCCACTTAACCATGGTACATTATCTTTTTTATGATGACTAAATTTGATTTGGTGGCTGCTAATTCAATTTGTTAAGAATTTTTGCATTTATATTCCTGAGGATTATTTGTCTATGATTTTATTTTCTTATACCTTACTGGTTTCGTACTCTTTTGAAAGAGTTTGTTTAATGTTGGCATTATTTATTTCTTAAATGTTTGAAATAAATCAGTAATTAAACCAACTGGACTTGGAGTTTTCTTTAGGAAAAAGTTTCAAACTATGAATTCAATTTTTTAAATATTAATGGAGATTTTCTTTTTGTATTAGTTTCTGTAATTTTTATCTTTCAAAGAATTTGCCCATCTCATCTAGGTTATTGAGTTTGATGGTATAACCTTGTTCAAAATATTTCTTTGTTATCCTTCACTGTCTGTTGATTCTATAGTGATGTTCCCTTTTTCATTACTAATATTTTATTTCTTCCCTTTTTGTCTTGATCAGTTTATCTAGGGGTTTCTTAATTTTATTTATCTTTTCAAAGAAGTAACTTTTGATCGTGTTTGTTTTCCTTATTTTCTTTTTTCTGTTTTATTGATTCTGGCTTTAATATTGTTTTCTACCTTCAATTTATTTTGGGTTTAAATTTCTTTTCTCTTTCTATCTTATTAAAGTGGAAACATGTATCAGTAAGTTTTAAGTCTTTATTTTCTTCTATACTCATTTAAAACTCTGAATTTCCTAAGCATTGCTTTATCTGCATCCAACATATTTTGGTGTGTTATGTTTGCAATACTATCCAGTTCAAAATATTTTCTAATTTTCTCTGTGATATTTTTTCTTTCTGATCTATGGTTATTTAGAGGTTTTTATTTTTAATTGCTAAGAACTTGTGGATTAAAAAAAAAAGGAAGACTTCATGAATTTGCATGTCATCCTTGTACAAGGGTCAGGCTAATCTCTGCATCATTCCAGTATTAGTCTATGTGCTGCTGTAACAAGTACTTGTGGATTTTACATGTATCTCTCATTTACTGATTTCTAATTTATTTCCATGTGGAGAGAGTATTATCTGTGCAATTTAAGTCTTTTTGAAATGCATCGAGACTTATATTATGGCTCAGCATATGGTCTATTTTGGTTAATATCTGATGTGCTCTTGAAAATAATGTATGTTCTGGAGTTGTTGGTTATTTTCTTCTGTAAATGTCAATAATGTTAAGATAGTTAACCTAATTCATATCTTTTCAAATGTAATAGTTTTTTTTTAGTCTATTTGACCTATCACTTCCTGAGAGAGTAAATTTTGTTGTTGTTGTTGTTGATACAGGGTTGCTCTAAAAACTATAATATACATTCTTAATTTATCATAGCCTACCTTGCATTAATATTTTTGACTTATCAGAAGTGAATATGATACAAGATATTCCACTTATCTACTTCGCTTTCATTGTGCTACTGTTACTTTCATTTTACCTTCGTATGTCATAAACCCCACAATGATGATTCTCCCTTTAACAACACATGTTTTAGAGAAATTAAGAAATAAAAAAGTGTCTTTATTTTCACTACTACACTAATGAGGAAAGAAAAATTATTTTATATTCATATACTTACCATTTCTGGCATCTTTCACTGGGGAAGGGTGTGCAGAACCCAACTTTCTAACTGATATAATTCCCTATTTCCTTTCAGCCTGAAGATCTTCCCTTAGCACTTCTTTTATTGTCTGTGTGTGTGCAGGTCTACTGTTGATGAACTTGCTCAGCTTTTACCTATATAAAAATCTTTTATAGTCCATCTTTGTGCTTTCCATGTCATATTTAAGAAATATTTGCCTAACTGAATAGGTTTTTTTTTCTGTTGTTTATTCTAGAAGTTTTATGGTGTTGCCTTTTACATTTAGGTGTATCCATTTTTAGTTAATTTTATGTATGTTGTGAGGTAAGAATCAAGGTTCATATCATTTCTATACAATTGTTCCAGCACCATTTGTTGTGAAGATTATCCTTTCCCCATCAAACCTTGTTGAAAACTGATATGTATGCAGATCCACTTCTAAATTTTCCAATCTGTTCCACTGTCCTATAAGTATCTCTCTGTAATAACACTACATTGTCTTGATTATTACAGCTTTATAAGAAGTCTTGAAATTGGGTAGTGTTAGTCTTCCAAGTTGGTTCGTCTTTTAAAGAATTGTTTTGGCTCTCCTAGGTCCTTCGCATTTCCAAATAAACTTTAGAATCAGCTAATCCATTTCTACAAAAAAAACCTGGATGGAATTTTTCTTAGAATTACATTGAATATATATATTGATATGGAGAAAATTCAGATTGTAACAATCTTGAGTCTTTGGTTCATAAACACGGTATATATCTACATTTATTTGGATTTTCCCTAAAATCTTAGAGTAATAGTTTTATAATTTTCAGTCTTCTAAATTTGAAGTTATACATCTTTTTCAAATTTATTACCATTCCACATTTTTGATACCATTGTGTTATTGCTTTTTAATTTCAATTTCAAATTCTGCCTTGCTAGTATATGGAAATTATCATTTGTGTATTGACCTTGTGTTCTGCAGCCTTGCTTACTCACTCATTACTGCTAGTAGCTTTTTTAGTAAGTTTTGGGGAACTTTTACACAGATAATCAAGCTGTCTTCAAAGATAGTTTGATTTCTTTCTTCATTTTCAATCTAGATACCTTCCTTTTTTCTTTTACTTTCTTTATTGCATTGGTTAGGATCACCAAAGCATGGTTAAATAAAAGTGGTAGAAGCATACATGTTACCTCCTTTCTGATCTTAGGGAAAAACATTAAGTCTTTCACCATTAAGTATAATATTAACTATAACAGTTTTGGGGGGGTGCCCTTTATCAGACTGAGAAAAGTTCACCCTATTCTTGTTTCTCTGTGAGTTTTTTCTTTCATGTAAATAAATTTTGAATTTTTTTCAAATGCTTTTTCTGTATATACAGAGATGATTGTATTAGTTTATTTTTACTAATGTGATGAATTACATTTATTTATTTATTTATTTTTTGAGATAGAGTCTCACTCTGTAGCCCAAGCTGGAGTGCAGTGGTACGATCTCAGCTTACTGCAACCTCTGCCTCCTGGGCTCAAGTGATTCTCATGCCTCAGCCTCCCAAGTAGCTGGAACTATAGCTGTGAGCCACTACGCCTGGCTAATTTTTTGTATTTTAGTAGAGACGGGGTTTCACCATGTTGCCCAGGGTGGTCTCAAACTCCTGAGCTCAGGCGATCTGCCTGCCTCAGCCTCCCAAAGTGCTGGGATTACAGGTGCGAGCCACCACATCCGGCCTACATTGATTTTTGAGCATTAAAACAACTACAAGGCTTATCCTGCGATAAATCTCACTTATGATATATTATCCATCTTAAATATTGCTGCATTTGATTGGCTAAAATTTTGTTTAAAGCTTTTACTTCTATATTTATGAAGGATATTGGTTTATAATTTCCTTTTCTTGTAATGGCTTTATTTTATTGCAATTTGTATCAGGTTTTGCTATTAGGGTAATGCTAGACTCAGAAGAAGTTTGGAAGTGTTTCCTCCTCTTCTATTTTCTGGAAGACTTTGTGTAGAATTTGTATTATTTGTTCCTTAAATGTTTGGCAGAATTCATCAGTGAGCCCATTTGGGTGTGGAGTTGTTTTGTGGGAAGGCTTTTACCTATAAAGTTCATTTATTTCATAGTTATATTAATAGCAATGGAGCTATTCACATTATTTCTTCTTGAGTGAGCTGTGGTAGTTTGTGTTCTTTAAGAACTTTGTCCATTTTCATGTAAGTTGTCAACTTTATTAACATAAAGTTGTTCATAATATTCTGTTACTATCCTTTTAATGTCTAGGATTTGTGGTGATGGTCTCACTCTTGATAATCTCTGTCTTCCCTCTTTTATTTCTGATTAGTCTGACTAAAGACTTATTCATTTGTTGATCCCAATGAATCAATATTTGGTTTCATAAATTTTTCTCTATATTTTTCTATTTGCTTTTTCTTTAAATTCTTATCTTTATTATATCTTTTCTTCTGTTTATTTTGGGTTCAATCTGTTCTTCTTGTATTAAACTTGAAGGTTAAAGTTGAGGTCTTTGATTTGAGAGCTTTCTTGTTTTCTAATACAAATGTTTAATGTCATAATTTTCCCTCCATGCTCTACTTTAGCTGTATCACACCAATTTCATATGTCTTCATTTTCATGTAGTTCAAAATATTTTCTAATTTCACTTGTGATTTTTTTATTTGACTCATGAGCAACTAGAAGTGTGCTATTTCATTTCCAATTATTTGAAAACAGTAGTATCTTTCTGTGTTTATTTCTAATTAAATGCCATGTGGTCATAAAACATACTCTCCGTGATCTGAATTCTTTTACATTTGTTGAGGCTTGTTTCATGGCTCACATCATGTTCTACCTTGGTAAATATTTTATCTGCCCTTGAAAAAACGATCTTCACCCACAGCTGGTGCAGTGTTTTTCCCATATTATTAGGTCAGATTGGCCGACAGTTATGTCTTCTATATCCTTACTGATATTCTGTTTATTTATTCTATCAGTTATTGAGAGAGAGATGCTGTTTTTGGCTTTGTTACTGTAGTCTAGAATAGCTCTTACTCTAGAACTACAGTGGTTTTACTTTTAAGCTATGGACTTTCTGGTGTCTCAACTGAATGCAAGGTGCTGTTTAGTAAGGCCTAGCTGGTCAGACCTCCACAATTCCCCACTGCTGTATACACTTCAGCATCTCTAGTCCACTCACAAATTTTTGCTCCACAGATTCGAGCTGATACGTCACTCAAGGGGAAGTCTGTGCAGATATCTGAGCTCCTTCTGTGCACAGCACCGTACCCCATCCAATTCCAGCTGCCTTGGCAGCCTCAAACTCCAGGCACCGTTTCTTCTTCCCATGAGACCATGGCTCTGTTTGGGCTCCACTTCTCTGTGTGGTAGTTTGGAAAGTGGCCCCGAACAGGAAGCTAAGGTGAATCTGGAACTAGCCTTTTCTGTGGGTAGTACAGTATGGAGCAGCTAGTTGCAATTCAATAGCTATTTGTTGAATGAGTGAAGGAATTCAGTGGGATCCGCACACTGCCTATTAAGGTTTTAAATGTGTCTACGTCTGAAAGAAGGGAAGCCTGTGAAGCTGAAATAATGACGATGATGGATGATGGGGAACCAGCAAGTCCCAAGTTGTAAACTTGGGGAACAAGCTTGTCTGGGGGTTCAGAAGAAGAAGAAACCATCATATTACACATCTGGGTAAAATCATGTGGATATTCCCTTTTTCCCTTTCCCTATGGGGAGCTCTGTTTTATCAAAAGGCAGTGTTGGAAGCAACAGAGTTGGGTTTGAGCAGTGGTGTCCAAATATTTTAATCACATCCCCCATTAGTAAAATAGAAATTTAAATCATCTTCCTAATATAGGTAAATTTATTTATTTATAAATTATTTTCATGTATCATAATTGGCTAGTGTCTCAAGGCATAATATGCACTTAAGGTGATGCTTACCATTAAGGATAGTAAACGAATTCATTCTCAAATTATATTCTTGGTCATCTTGGGCTTTATGGCTGGCTTTATATCATATCCGATTATGTGAAAACGAAGTGTGACCTAGAATAGATGAAACACCTTGAGATGTTCTAATATTTAATAGTTCGTTCCTCACTTCAGGGGATTTCATTGGACACCTATGTTGGAGACCTTTTGCTTAGGGAAAAGGCCTTTGGGAAGTCAGGGGGCCTGGCTGAGGTCAGCACCTGGTTTCCTTTGAGAAGCTGCCAACTCTCCCAGCCAGAAGCACACTCCTGCTGCCATCTCCTGCACTGCTCTCGCTGGTAATGTTAGTAACGAGGCAGCTGGAATGGGGAAACCCAGCAGCCCTCAGTGTGAAACCTTGTCACAGCTTTGTCACTAGCTGGCTCTGGGACCTTGAGCAAGTTGATTCTGTGGATCTCAGCAATCTCAGATGGAAACACAGGTCTCATCTAATTTCCAATCCCATCTTTCTATAAGAAGTAGCTCAGTATAGCGGCTTCTAAAAATCCTGGGTTCAAAATCACTTAACATCTATGTGGCCCTGAGTGAATGAGTTAGCTTTTCTGAGCCTTGTTTTCTGATCTATAAAATGCAAACACACTTTACTTGTGAAGATTAATTGAGATTATATATATAAATCAAAAAAACCAATATTTTTCTATATCTCCTGCACCTGTGGCTCTCAAGTTTTATATGGGGCGTCAGAATCCATGGGAAACTGGGCGAAATAAACGTTCTGCCCCGGCCTCCCCACACCCCGTCCCGCCCCATTCCTCCCATCCCACTGCATCCCTGATTCTGAATCAGAGTTTCTGGGATGGAGGCCCACAATCTACATTTATTTATTTATTCATTTATTTAGAGATGGCGTCTCACTGTGTTGCCCAGGCTGGAGTACAGTGGTACAATCTCAGCTTACTGCAACCTTCGCTTCCTGGGTTCAAGCAATTCTCCTGCCTTAGCCTCCTGAGTAGCTGGGATTACAGGTGCACACCACCCTGCCCAGCCAATTTTTGTATTTTTAGTAGAGATGGGGTTTCACCATGTTGGCCAGGCTGGTCTTGAACTCCTGACCTCAAGTGATCCAACCGCCATGGCCTCCCAAAGTCCTGGGATTACAGGCATGAGCCATCACACCCAGCCCGGCAATCTGCATTTTGAGGGACTCCTGCCTGCTTGCACTGCACCAGTCTGTGTATACCACCTGCCACACCAAGTACAGAGTCTTACACTTGGAAGTGTTCAAAAGAAAACAAAAGGGCAAGACAGAAGAAAGCAAGCAAAACAAAGGGCCTGTGCTCCTGCAGGTCAAACAATCCCCAGCCAGGCTACTCAGCACACCACCCACAGGTCTAGGCTTGCCAGCCCAGCCTAGCCCAGCCCTGCTGGAAAGTTCGCTGTGGTCAGACCATGTTTTTCAGCTCTCTGCTCTCCTCTGCCGTGGCTGTGTTTTGACAGGTGTATCCAGGGCTGGCGCAGCAGAAGTTGTCAGTTCAGCCCTGGCTAGGGACGAGTTGGAGGGAGGGCAGAAGGCTTGCCCAGTCCCCTGTCCTGCCTGGGTTGGAGAGGTAGTAAGGTCGCCGGGGTGAAATGAGTGAGCCGGCCTGGGGTTTTTAGAGGCACTCAAAGGACACGGGCCAGGTCTGTGGCTTCCAAAAAGCCCCTGCTCTCCTTAGAAGGAGCCCAGGCAGCCTGGCGCGGTGGCTCACTCCTGTAATCCCAGTACTTTAGGAGGCCGAGGTGGGTGGATCATGAGGTCAAGAGATCAAGACCATCCTGGACAACATGGTGAAACCCTGTCTCTACTAAAAATACAAAAATTAGCTGGGCATGGTGGCACATGCCTGTAGTCCCAGCTACTCAGGAGGCTGAGGCAGGAGAATCGCTTGAACCCAGGAGGCAGAGGTTGCAGTGAGCCAAGATAACGCCACTGCACTCCAGCCTGGTGACACCACAAGACTCCATCTCAAAAAAAAAAAAAAAAGAAAAAAAAGGGAGGCCCAGGAGTGACTTCAGGGCTTTGCAAGTCTGGTGGGGATTAAAATCATCCCAATGGTGAAGGCTCGGCTTCTAATCTGGGGACTGAAATTCTACTGGCTGTTACCACTCAATGTGGCTTCAGACTTCACTGGGGCAGGAACACTTCCCAAGAAATATGTGGTAAGAGGTCTCCTGTGGACCCTCAACAATAGGAAAGTAGTCTGAGAACTGGATCTACCACTAGCCAGAGACACCAGACCACAGTTCCAGCCCCAGATGTGCAGCAAACCCCTCAACTACTCTCAGTCCTTGGTTTGTCCCATGAGAAGTAAGACTTGAGCCTCAGACCCCGTCTCCCAGATCCCTCCCAGCTCTCACAGTTCAGGGAGTGTGAAATGAGACTTGCAGGGGCTGGTGTGCTGGCCACTCACCTGCAGAGGAGCACGCAGCACACCCACTGTGGCCCAGGAGGCTCTTCACCCATATAATAAGGACCACAGTGACAATGGCTGATGTTTATGGTGTGCTGAATATTGTCACGTGCTGCAGACATCTCAGGTGTCAGTGGGGAGGAGGAACCTCATGCTACATACTACAGAGGAAGCGGTGAGGTCCATGTGAGGCGGCCATGTTTGGCCCCATCCTCACTCCCCTGCCCTTTTGCTCACTTCCTCAACTAAGCACCAACCCACCAAAAACAAAACAAAACAAAAAACCCAAAAACAAAAAACAGGGCCCCAGGCTTGCACTAGGTCACATCTGTTTTGTCAGTAAGTAAAGCTGCTGTGCCAACTCACAGAGGATCCGGCTGTCTTCTTCCGTAATCCGCAGACCCTGCCAAGCCAGGCCCCTTGGGGCAGGTCTGGCCTGGTCTCTGCCTCCTTTCCTGTTCTATCTCCTTGTCTTGGAGACAAAAGCCAGAAGCAGGAGGTGTCACTCACATGTCCAGGCCTGCCCCATTTTCTAATCTTGTTTTAGCCAAAGAGCTCCAGGGTCAAGCTGCAAGATGCACGGGCCTTACCATTTCCCGCTCTGTTCCTGCTCGCTCCAAGTAATTCCCTCAGACGCTCTTGGTCCCTGGCCGAACTCAGTGTTTCTAAAATGAGATCAGACCCAACTCCACAGTGAGATTGAATTTCTGGGGGACCCTTGTCACTGGTTCTCCTTCAGAGGCTCACCTGGAATGCAGCCCTGAAGGGATCATACCCTCAAGTCAGGCAGAAAGGACTCAAAGACACCTCACTCCTGGAAATAGCTGTTTACTGAGTCAGTAATACTACGCAGCATGGTATTATCATATGTGGACAGGAGAGTTACATGGCCGTGGGGTGTGCGGTGCAAACCAGTTGCACATCCAGGACAGTCAGGAAGGTGCAGAAAGGCTTTGGGCAGGGAAGGGCTGTTCTCTGGGTCTGTGTTGGGAAGGAGAAGCTCTATGCCCTCACCCTGGGTGGGACGGGGGGTCTGAATCTGTTTGAACATAAAGGCAAAGCAGCTTTAGAGCAAGTGTAGCCAACAGGAGACCTCCACCCTGTGGGGTGACTTCCCAGCGCCCCTCTCTGCCAGTGTGTGCAGGAAGTTGGTGGGTGCCAAGGAGGGATGACACGGGGGGGCCTCCGTGGGTGTCCAGGCCCTTCCCACTCCTAGCCTAGCTGGCTGCCCATGAAAAGAGGGCTCGGGCCATTGTGGGTCCTGGTGGGACAATGTCAGCACGCAGCTGTGCTCAGGAGAGCTGGGTGCAGGAGGTGACAGCTGCCCTGTTGCAAGGGGTTGGCCCTTCTACGGCTTATTCCTCCCCACCACTCCAGAGGAACTCCCTTGGGGAATGGGGCAGGCCAGCCTCAGGGAGAGCAAGGGAGGCAGCTGTGCGGAGACAACCTTCTGGCCTGCCTCTGTCTCCCATCTCCACTCAGGCCCAATGTTCCAGGGCCTACAGAGTGCCCCCGTGCAGATGAAACTCCTGCTTGGATTCCTTCTAGGCTGCTCCTGAAGGGCAGAGGCAAGGATGAATTGAGGAATTTTCTGGACATGTAAAGAAATAAATGTTGAACTTCTCAGGGGGCGCTGTGTGCAAGGCCAGAGAATGTCGGCCTCGTGGCCCCACGGTGCTGTGACAGACAGGGACAGCTCCCGGGTATGCTGTTCCCTTGCTTGTGGGGAGGGTCTGGGGTTGCCAGGTCCACTTTGCCTCTGGAGTTTTGGCAGTAATGCCCACCCGCAAAGGTTTCCTTGGGGCTTTTTAACCCCGGGGAGCCCTGGGAAACTGCTGGTCAGCATGGGTGCCCAGAGACAGATGTGAGATCTTCCTCCCGAGGTAGCTGCCTCCCTGGCAGGCTCAGTCACAGGAGAGGGGGGTCTTCCTCTGCCCTCTCCTCCTGCCCAGCCAGGGAAACCCAGTTGGCCCACCTGGCCAGCACAAAAATCTGTGTATGTGCATGTGTATATATGTGTTTGTGTGCGCATATGTGTGTGTGTGCATGTGTGTGCCTGTACACGTGTGTGCATGTGTGCCTGCATGTGTACGTGTGCACGTGTGTGCATGTGTGTGTGTCTGCATGCATGTGTATGCGTGCATGTGTGTGTGCCTGGATGTTCTGCATGTGTGCGTGTGCATGCATGTGTATGTGTGTATGCATGTGTGCCTGTGTGTATGTGTGCATGCATGTGTATGTGTGCATGCGTTTGTGTGCGTGTGTGCATGCATGTGTGAGTAGGGGCTGCTTTCCTATGGTACAGTTACTAAGGGGGAGCCCAAAGCTGCAGGGTCAGCCCTGGGGAACCCCCTCATTGGAATCAGAGGACCACAACTGTCTGTAGGTGAGCCTTTCTGGGGCCTGGATCTGCTCTGTGCCCCTCAGGCATTCTGTGTGACAGTGTCTCCGCCCCAGCCCTCCTCAGGAGAAGCTCTGGCTTCCTGGTGGGCCTGGAGGCCCGGGGAGACCAGGGGGACCCTGGATCCCTGGTTCACCCTTAGGCCCCATGGCTCCCCGCTGGCCTGGTGACCCTGTCTTCCCTGCGATCCCCGGTTTTCCCTGAGGCCCTGAGGGCCCTGGAGACCCTGGAGGCCCTTCTGGCCCTGGGGGCCCTATGTCCCCTTTTGGGCCTGGCTGTCCTCTTGGCCCTCCTGTTCCAAAGCTGCCTTTTGAGCCTTTGAGGCCTGGGAACCCTCGAGGGCCAACAGGGCCCCTCTCTCCCACAGGCCCGGCTTCTCCAGGTTGCCCCTGAGGACCCTGGGATCCTGGGGGGCCCAAGCTGCCGGGGTCTCCTTTCGGGCCTCTGCCACCAAGAGGCCCTTTCACGCCCATATCTCCTTTGAGTCCTCTTGGTCCTGGAGGGCCGGGGGCACCTGAGGTTGGAGAGAAGATGGGAGAGGTCAGTCTTTGAGGGGCTCCCCACCCGAGGCTCGCCCACGAGCGGAGCGGGCACGGCGACAGCCTGAGGGTTGGACAAGCCCAGCACACACTCACTTCTCACTGCAAGGCTTGCCGATAGCTCCACACACACAATGAGGTTAGGGACCGAGGGGCTGGTCAGCTTCGAGAAGGGGCCAAGGTTGTCCAGGATTGCCTGTCCTGCTCTGAGGCCAGTCTGACCTCCTTCTCATGCACGGTCTTTGACCACTGTATTCACCCCTACCCCACCCCCATGACTTCTCAGACATTTGGGAACAGGGTTGGAGTCAGGTCATGTGGAGGAGAAAACCAAGAAAGTGCGGCATGAGAAATAGGTGTGTCCCAGTGTGAGTAAGCAGGCACAGTGACAGCCCAGAGAAAGGTGAGTACCTCCAGGAAGCCCACCCTGATCACCCAGCCTCTTCACTGAGCTCTTAAGGCTACTGCATTGTGAGTCTTTTCATTGACACATAGAAAGAGAAGTCACCGCACAGTGAAAGCGAACACTGGATACTATCTGGCGGGCCCTGCTAGACTGTGCAGCCCCAGGAAGATGGCAGGAGCCATGGCTCACATCCCAGCCCTGGACACAGAAAGCCTGGCATGCAGTCAGGAAAACTCAGTATGTGCTTGAAGAGGGTGATTCACCAAGCAGCCGTGGACCCTCCTTCGAGTCTGGCTCTGCATGAGGGCCTGTGGGAAATGCCAAGATGAAGATACGGCCCTTCCTTAAAGAGCCCTATCTAGCGCCCAGGACAGGGGTCTGATGACCTCACCTCCTTCTGGCTCTGTGGGTCTGAGAGTCTCCACCCCTCATAGCTGTGCCAACCCTGAGGACACAAGGCAGAAAGTGGGCCTCTCGGGCGAAGGGATTCTGCATGCTGGGAGCTGGGAGCCCTCCATTGCCGTATCCAGTTCTGTGGCACAGGCCCCTCCATCCTGGCTGGTGCTACCTGAGCCCTCTGCTGTGCCCCTCTCTGTTTTCTTCCCAGAGTGTTTCTAAGTGGAGCAGTGTCAGTGAATACGTCCTCTATTATGACCTAAACTGGAAACCAAAGCCCAGACAGAGCCAGCTCCACCAGAGCCAATAAAAACCTTCCAGTCAGTTCCCTGACACCACCTGCCCTTGCCCACCTCCCGCCATGGGGATGTGGCCCTGCATGGCTCACGTGGCCTGCCAGCAGCACGGCTGAGATTCCATTGTTGAGTTAGCCAATGATGAAGGGTGACCAGCAGCAGTGGCAGCAGCCTGGCCTTAGAGAAGCTGGGAGGCAGGAGATGCCCTTGGCCTGCAGGAGCTGCCCTTGGCCTGCAGGAGCCCCTGGCAGCTTGTCAGCCAGAGTGCCACGGGCCCAGGCTGATGCCTGCACAGGAGCCACCTCCCGACCCTGGCAGGACCTGCAGGGAACCAGCAGAGCCATAGCGTCTGTCTTCACCCCACCTCTGCTCCTGGCGCCTGGGCCAGCTGAGGTTTGGAAAAGCAGAGAGCCATACAGAGGCGGAGAGGCCCCCCCAAAGCTGTCGGTGGTGTGGCAACACTGGCAACACTGTCCTGCTCCAAAACTCAGATTTCATCCACAAGATCATGTGCTCACTCAGCTTCCAAGGGCCCTGCAGCTCCGTGACCCCTTATCCTGCCACTCTCTCCTCCCTGTAGGGGTGGGCACTCGCCTCCTCCCTCTGCCCCGACTCCTCCTGGGCTCACTTCTCCCCCAGGGCTGGTCTCCTGCTCCCTGGTGCTCCACTCTCTC
The DNA here is from genome assembly GCF_007565055.1 of Rhinopithecus roxellana. Taxonomy (NCBI): domain Eukaryota; kingdom Metazoa; phylum Chordata; class Mammalia; order Primates; family Cercopithecidae; genus Rhinopithecus; species Rhinopithecus roxellana. The sequence goes on along the minus strand of NW_022142869.1, from coordinate 19,868 downwards.
CACTCTCACCTTCTGGGTGGACAAGTTCACAATCCCCATCTCCAGCCTTGGCTCAGGAAAAGCCTGAGAAGACTTGTTGGGACAAGGACACCCTGCCCTGCACCCACACACAGCTGGGGCCCCTCACCTTCTTCCGGAACTCCATTCCTTTCTGTGCCACCATCTTTGGCGGACAACCTCTCCTCCCTGGTCCCTAAGAACACAGCAGCCACCTTGAGGATTTCTTTCTTTTTCAGAGACAGGGTCTTGCTCTGTTGTGGCTGGAATGCAGTGGCACAATCACAGCTCACTGCACCCTTGAACTCCTGGGCCCAAATGATCCTCCAACAGGCACATGCCACCAGGCCAACTAATTTTTTTATTTTTTTGGCAGAGATGGGGTTTCACTATGTTGCCCAGGCTGGTCTTGAACTCCTGGGCTCAAGTGATTCTTCTGCCTTGGCCTCCCAAAGTTTTGGGATTGCAGGCATGAGCCATCCCACCTGGCCTGTATCTGTGATTTCTAAGGGATTCTATGCCAGCAGCAAAGGAGAAAAAACACTCCCTCCTCCCCAACAGCCCCCTCCAGCTCCTCTTTCCTGGGAAGCTCTGGAGAGCCTTTCCCTAGGTGTGGAGGCCCAAGCATCCACATGCTCCTGGTGGATGTCTGTGCAGAAGCCTCAGTCATATCATTCCCTTCATTGCCCAGGAGCTGCAGCCTAGCGTGAGTGGAGGGAGGATGCAGGGAGAAGGGTTCCCTCCCTCTCTATATGCACCCCTAAGCCACAGCTGCTGCTGCTGACGCCATCTCTGAGAACCCAGATGGGGGTGGGAGGTGTTCCAGGCAGCGGCCGTGAAAAGATAGAGTGGACGATGTTATTGGGGGCCTGTCTACATCTTGTGGGCCTCCGCGTGGGCTACTAACAGGTGCCTATGGTGCCGACAAAAGCCTCCCTCGCGGCACGTGTCACGACTGGTGGAGGGAGCTGCTCGGTACTGGTGTGCCATAGTCAGCCCTGCTCACTCTCTGCCTGCTCCGTGCCTTCTCGAATCTCCCACAGGGTGGAGAAGGGAGGGACGTGAGAGCACTGACATTTGCCAACTTCATCAACTGAGTGTCTGCTATGTCCCAGGCAGGAGGCTGTTGCTCCATTTTACAGATGACAGGGCAGGTGCAGCAGTTGGCCACGTGCTGAAGACCACAGTGCTGGGGTCAGGATTCCAGTCCAGGCCCGAGAGGCTCTGAGACCCAAGCTCCTTCCCCCACACTGCTACCTTGGCTCCTGTGCCACTCCCAGCACTGCTGGGGCCTACAGACCTGGGTGCTGCCTGGAGGAGGGAGAGGCTGCAATCCTAGGCGCTGCCTGGAGGACGAGGACCCCAGAGCCTTTTTCTAAAGAGTGCTTTGGGGTCCCCGCTGGCTGAAAAGAGGACTCAGAAGGCTGCCTTCCTTAGGTGAGCAGGGCCCCACCTGCCCTCCAGGCCAGCCATGAGTCATGCAGGCAGAGGACTGACAGCAGGCGTGACCTGGTCTGGTTAGGGAAGAAGTCAACAACTGTAGTTTAGTAGTTAGTGTGGGGGCAAGGAATATGGACAAAGGCTGACCAAGGCCCCTCCAGGCCGGGGTGCCACTGATCTTACAGTAACAAGGCAGGGGTGAGGGGCAGAGGAGAGAAGGGCTAGAGAAGGGCTAGTGGCTGCTCTGAGGTGAGGGAAGGCACTTCAGGCCACCAGGGAAGACGGGCAGCAGTGGCTGAGGTGCGTGGGATGGAGAGGGACCAGCACACCCTGGAGTCCGGTGGAGGGGGGCGGCCATGATTACTCAGGAAGCCACAGGCTGTAATCAGGCTCTCCAGGCTCATTAGGGTCCAGCCACAGCTGACCTCACGTCTGGGACCATGGAGTGGCTGGCTCTGTGGTCTGCGCTTGGGATAGGGAGGAGGGGGTGGGGTGAGCAGAGTGCCCAGTGTCTTGGGCATCAGCACTACCCACCCATGGGAGGGGCAGTGCATGGCCCAGGAGGAACCCATAGCACATCTTATGGTCAGAGGCAACTGGCTGTCTTACAAGGACAGAAGAAAATAAAACAAAGGGGTGCCTCTGGAGGGACTGGCCTGGTGCTGTGGAAGGCACATTGGCGTGGACATTGGGCGCCCAGTGTTTGAGTCCCAGCTCTCATATTAGCAAAGCGGGTGGCTTGGGCTCAGGCTCCCCTCTGCTCCATGAGAATATTGGCCTGGCTCAGGGACTCTCAAAGCTGCTTGTTGCCAACTGAGGGCTGTTAAAAACATGCCCATGGGCTTCTACTTCTGCTTACGATGGACTAGTTTATGACAGATTCAACCTCCCACGGAGAACAAACAGAGCGGTTAGAGAAAGACCAAAACATCCTTCTGGAGGCTTTGGAGGGATACCAAGGGCCAAGATCCCGGAGAAGAGAGGCCCCGTTGAAGTCAGCCTGACATCTTTTCCTCTCCAGGCATTTGTGGATTTGTGATTGGTTTGGGCAGAGAGGCTTAGAAACCAACAAAACGCTGCAGCTATTAGGCTGAGAAGCTGAGTGGAGTTTTTAGCAGCATCACAGGGCTGAGAGAACAACAACTGTGTCAGGGCCACCAAACCCTCTTCACTGTCACCTCCCCAGGTTGCTCCTTGGGCCTGAACAGCAGAATGACATGACAGTCTGCTTTTTCCTCCTTCACATGTAAACTCCTGAACACTTCAGCATGGAAGTAGGATGGAGGGTGGTGCTTATAGAACACATTTGCAGATTGAATCCCTTTGTATCTTGCCCATCTTGGGCTTCTACCTTTTGTTCACACTTTCATTTATTTGTTCACCGAGCAAACATTTCTTGTACTTTCCAAGAGCCAAGCACTCTGCTGGGTCCTCGATGAGTAACACAAGGAGCCTAGGTCTCCAAGCAATTTATCATCATAATAATCCTTTATGCAGGGCACCCTTTCATATTTTACAGGAACTTGTTCACACCCATTGTGAACACTGATCCTCACAATTACCCTATGGGATACAGGCAGGAAAAGCATTAATATTTCTATTTGCAGATGAAGAAACTGAGTTCAAAGTGTGGCTGGGTGTGATGGCTCATGCCTGTAATCCCAGCACTTTGGGAGGCCAAAGGTGGGAGGATTGCTTGAGCCCAAGAGTTTGAGACCAGTCTAGGCAACAAAGTGAGACCCTGTCTCTATAAAAAAAAGAAAGAAAGTAGCCAAAAGCCCCGCCCCAGGTCATTTAGCTAATAAGTTATGATGGTTTTAGTCTACAATTCCCAAATGATAGTCCTAGCATGGACACTGTCTAGCACAGACACTGAAATTACCCTACACAGTAGGAGGAGATAAATATTTTATGAGAGGCACAAACACTATGAAAGTACCACAGCCTTTCTGTTGAGTAAATGGGGGCTTAGAATTAATTAGAGCTGGAATCTCAGAAATCAGCTGGTCTTACCCCTTCATTTACAAATGAATGAAGCAGAGCCCTGGAGGGATGAAGTGATTCTGCCTAAAGTTCCAGAACACATCAGAAGACAGGCTTCTTGCCTGTGCAGTCTCAGAGTTCCAACTCTTCCATCAGGACCTGGCACCTTCCACACAGCTCCCGCCACTGCAATCCCTCCTTTTATTCCAGATAGCCGCTCAGCTCCGGCCAGGTGGAGACCTCATTGCCAGCTCCTGTGTCCCAGCCTGTCTGTGCCTGTCTCTGGATGAATGAATGAGTGAGTGACCAGGTGCCCAGAGAAAGAGATGTGCATTGTGTCCCTGAAATTTGCTTTCAGATGTGAGAGATTTTACATGCGGTGACTTTAACAACCAGAGAGAGGCTGGCCAGTAGAACAATTTAAACAAATGTGCAGACGTTGAACCAAGACTCAGGTGTAGCTCAAACAGATGCCCCGTTTTGCTCTCCACGCATGACTAGGACTCCTAGTCATGGAACTCCACACATGAAAACTCCATGCATGACTAGGACAGCAGCAAATGTAAATTTTCAAGAGTACTATTGGTTACACTTAGAACGGTTCCCCTGTCAACACTTTTGGCGCCATCTCCTTCTTCCCCACTCCCTGCCCCACACCCTACAGCTTAGCAGGACCTGAGCTGAAATGTCTTGTTGGCATCTACAAACTCATGCTCTGGGCATCTCCTTTCCTGGATGGGCACTGGATTGTGTACATTTCAGAGCATTGGGGAGCGGTCAGGATTTTAAATCAGAGTGACCCTGTGCTTATTCCTTTAAACTCCCTACCCTATCCTCAGATTACTTTTCTATAAATAGAATCACCAACATCTGCCTTGTTTACCATGCAAGGGTTGTCGTGAGGCTGAAATGAAACAAAGTTTGTAAATGGGCATTGTAATCAGGAAAGCTTTAAATTGCCTTTGTTCTTAGGTTGAACTCAATGAAACCACACATCTGCCAGGGGCTGAACCATAAGAACTATTTACTAATGCCCTTCCCTGGAACATTGTGCCCTAGAGGTCATGCACATACATATTTTAGGTGAAATACTGTGGGAAGATTTCTGTTACCATGTCAGGGGACAGGAAATAAATTTGATGAAAATTCGACAGCCTTCCATCTCAGTGAAATTTCCAGAGGTTGGGTGGTATGGGTATGTGGAGACAGATATCCCTTCTAAGGTGAAGGATTAGTTGTTGCATCAGGCCCCTCCTAAAACCAAAAAGAAGGCACAATGCCTAGTGGGCTGATTTGGACTTTGGAGGTAACATATTCATCATTGGAGTGTGTATTTCTACTCATTTGCTAAGTGAGCTGAAAAGCTTCCTGTTTGAGTGGGGCCCAGAGCAGGCGAAGGCTCTGCCACAGGTCCAGGCTGCCATGCAAGCTGCTTTGCTGCCTGGGCCATAGGACCCAGCAGATCCAGTGGTGCTTGAGGAGTCAGTGGCAGATAAGGATGCTGTATGGAGCCCTTGGCAGTCCCCTGTAGGTGAATCACAGCATGATCCCTTAGGATTTTGAAGCAGCCCTCCCATTCTCCACAGATAACCACTCTCCTTTTTGGAAACAGCTCTTGACCTTCTACTCAGCCTTGGTGGAGACTAAACACTTAACCATGGGCCACCAAGTGACCAGTGGTCTGAGTCACCAATCATGAACTGGGTGGTAGCTGATCCACTAATCCATAAAGTTGGGTGTGCAGAGCAATACTCCATCATCAAATGGAAGTGGTATATACATGTGATCTGGCCTGAGCAGGCCCTGAAGGCACACGTAAGTTACATAAAGAAGTGGCCCAAATGCCCAGAGGTCCCGCTCCTGCTATCCTATCTTCTCTCTCCCATCCTGCACCTGAGACCTCATGGGGAGTTCTATATGATCAACTGATGGAGGAACAGAAGATTCACCTCGTTTACAGATGGTTCTGCAGGATGTGTAGGTACCACCTGAAAGTGGACAACTGCAGCCCTGCAGCCCCTTCCTGAGACATCCCTGAAGGAGAGTGGGAAAGGGAAAGCCTCCCAGTGGGTAGATCTTTGGGCTGTGAACCTGATTGTTCATTTTACTTGGAAGGAGAAATGGTCAGATGTGTGACTATATACTGATCCATGGGCTGCGGCCAATTGTTTGGCTGGATGGTCAGGGACGTGGAAGGAACACGATTGAAAAACTGGTGACAAGAAGATTTACGGAAGAGGTCTGTGGACAGGCCTCTCCGAAGAGGCAAAAATACTGAAGATATTTGCATCCTATGTGAATCCGCACCAAAGGGTGACCCCAGCAGGAGAGGATTTAATAATCTGGTAGATAGCATGACCTATTCTGTGGATACCAGGCAACCTCCTTCTCCAGCCACCACTGTCATTGCCCAATGGGCTCATGAGCAAAGTGTGCATGGTGGCAGGGATGGAAGTTATCCATGGGCTTAGCAACATGGACTTCCACTCACCAAGGCTGACCCAGCTACAGGCACTGCTAATGCCCACTCTGCTGCAGCAGAAACCAACACTGAGTCTCTGACATGGCACCATTCCCCAGGGTAATCTGCCAGCTACCTGGTGGCAGGTTGATTACACTGGATCATTTCCATCATGGAAAGGGCAATATTTTTACCAGAATAGACGCTTGCCCTGGATATAGATTTGCCTTCCCTGTACACAATGCTTCTGTCAAAACTACCCTCCGTAGACTCACAGAATGTCTTATCCACAGTCACGGTATTCACACAGCATTGCTCCTGACTGAGGAGCTCACTTCACAGCAGACAAAGTGTGGTAATGTGGCATGGAATTCACTGGTCTTATCATGTTCCCACCATCCTGAGGCAGCTGGCTTGATAAAACAGTGGAATGGCCTTTTGAAGACTCAGTTACAGCACCAGCTAGGTGGCAGTACCTTGCGGGGCTTAGGAATGGTTCTCCAGGAGGCTGTATATGCTCTCAATCAGCATCCAATATGTAGCGGTGTTTCTCCCAAAGTCAGACTCACAGGTCCAGAAACCAAGGGGAGTTAATGGCAGTGGCACTCTTATTCTCATACTGGTGACCCACTAGAACATTTTTGCTTCCTCTTCCTATCTTATGTTCTGCTGAGATAGAGGTCTAGTTCCAAAGGGAGGAATGCTGCCACCAGGTGACACAACCATGATTCCATTGAACAGGAAGTTAAGACTGCCACCTGGCCACTTTGGGCTCCTCATGCCTCTGAATCAACAAGCAAAACAGAGAGTTTCTGTGCTGGTGTGGGTGACTGGATCCTGACTGCCAAGGGGAAATTGGACTACTACTCCACAATGGAAGTAAGGAAGGGGATGTCTGGAATACAGGAGATCCTGTGGGGTGTCCCATAGTATTACCAAGCCCTGTGATTAAGGTCAATGGAATATTCAACAATCCCACCCAGGTAGAAATACTATAGTCCAGACCCTTCAGGGGGGAAGGTTTAGATCACCCCAGCAGGTAAAGAGCCAGGACCAGATGAGGGGCTTGCTGAAGACAAAGGGAATACAGAAGGTGGGGAGTGGAAGAAGGTGGTGATGAATACCAGCTACAACCATGTGACCAATGACAGCAACAAGGACTGTCATGGTTATGGTATGTCCTCCTTATATTTTATTTTATTTCTCCATTCGGACATTCTGAATGTAATCAATCTTCCTTATTTTTTTAATGAATATGTCTGTGTGTGTGTGTACAGCCAACAATTTTGTCTTCTGTCTTGTCTTATTCCCTTATTGTGTAAAATACCATGTATCTACTTTATAGTATAGTTAAATATTGTTAACTTTACATCATATTATTTAAGTTACAGGGTATAAACAAAAGAATAAAATTCACTCAAGCACTTTAACTCCTCTTCAGGGGAAAGTGTGTGTGTGTGTGTTTGGTTGTACACAGGAGAGTTGTATCACATTAGGTGGAATTATGACCTTACTGTTGTCTTTATTTGGAGATTAAGTGTGGTTTAAGGAGATGTGTACAGGTGCCAACTTGACAAGGGGTGGGCTTGTGATGGTTAATTTTATGTGTCACTTTGACTAGGTCAGATACTTGGTCAAATATAATTCTGGGGCCTTTCTTGTGAGGGTGCTTTAGGATAAGATTAACATTTAAATAGGTAGCCTGCGTCAAGCAGATTGCCCTCCCTCATGTAGGCGGCCTCATCTAATCAGTTGAAGGCCTGAATAGAACAAAGAGCTGAGCCTCCCCCAAGTAAGAGGGAATTCTTCCTGCGTGATGGTCTTCAAACTGGAACATCAGCTCTGCAGATTTTGGACTTGCCAGCCTTTCTAATTACAGGAGCCAATACCTTATAATATCCATCTATCCATCTATCTCTATCATTATCTATCTATCTATCTATCTATCTATCTATCTATCTACCTACCTATCTATATCTATCATCTATCTAACTCATCTCTATCTATCATCTCTATTTCTATCACCTCTCTCGCTCTCTCTCTCCTATTGATTCTGTTTCTCTGGATCTATCTATCTATCTATCTGTCTATCTATCTATCTATCTATCTATCTATCTATCTATCTATCATCTATCTCTATATGTTATTGATTACTTCTCTGGATCTATCTATCTATCTATCTATCTATCTATCTATCTATCTATCTATCTCATGTCTATCTCTTTATCTCTATCCTATCTATCTATCTATCTATCTATCTATCTATCTATCTATCTATCATCTATCTCTATATGTTATTGATTACTTCTCTGGATCTATCTATCTATCTGTCTATCTATCTCATGTCTATCTCTTTATCTCTATCCTATCTATCTATCTATCTATCTATCTCTATCATATCTGTCTATCATCTATCTCTATACACTGTTGATTCTTTTTCTCTGGATCAATCAATCAATCAATCTATGTATCTATCCATCTATCTATACACTATTGATTCTGTTTCTCTGGATCTATCTATCTATCTATCTATCTATCTCATGTCTATCTCTTTATCCTATCTATCTCTCTCTCTCTCTCTCTATCATATCTATCATCTATCTCTATATACTATTGATTCTGTTTCTCTGGGTCAATCAATCAATCTATATCTATCCATCTATCTATACACTATTGATTCTGTTTCTCTGGATCTATCTATCTATCTATCTATCTATCTATCTATCTATCTCTATACACTATTGATTCTTTTCTCTGGATCTATCTATCTATCATCTCTATACACTATTGATTCTGTTTCTCTGGGTCTATCTCTTTCTCTCTCTCTACACTATTGATTCTGTTTCTGTGGATCTCTCTGTCTCTCTCATACACTGTTGATTCTGTTTCTCTGGAGAACCTTGATAAATATGGAAGACATGAGGCAGATGAGAGTAGAAGAGTGTGTCAGAGTGACAGCCTCCTGGGCAGAGGGTTGGGTGGTTGGGAGCATTAATGAGGGGGTGGGAAGGGAGAAAAAAAGAGGAGACAGTTTTCAAAACACAAGATCTGCTTATTTCTCTATTAGGACATGGTTAAACAAATCTAAATATAAAAGTCCAGATTTGTGTAATAGGCAAAGTTAGAAGCCATAATATCTTTACAAAAGAGGTTTGCAAGGATGTTCTTTTCCTTTTTTTTCCCCTTTTCTCTCTTTTTTTTTTTTTTCAGAAGAGGACTCACTCTGTCTCCCAGGCTGCAGTGGTGCAATCATAGCTCACTGTAGCCTCGACCTCCTGGGCTCAAGTGATCCTTCTGCCTCAGCTTCCCAAGCAGCTAGGAGTATAGGTACACACCACCATGCCTGGCTAATGCAAGGACATTTCTTAAAGCTGCCTATTGCTCTAGGCATTTGCTATAGGATTGTGTTAGCCCACTAGTACTTTGCCTAAAACCAGGTACTTCTGTGTCCAGCAAGATCACCAAGCTTCAGTGGAAGCTTTGTAGCAGCCCTACCTGGACCCAGCTCTTACCTCGTAGGATGGTGACGTTGCGAAGGATTTCTCCATGCTGCGTGTCCACCGCCTTCATCTCCTCCACGATCATGGAGAGGTTCCGGACGTTGAGGTCCAGCCGGGCACTGAGCAGGCTGAAGCGCTCTCGGAGCAGGTCTGTGGTGCCCAGCATGATGGAGACAGACTTGTTCAGGTAGTAGAGCTCCTCGGCATGGGTGTGGAAGCCCAGCGTGCAGGAGAGCCGCACGTCATCCAGGTACTTCAGCATGCTGTGCACGTGGCTGTCAGTGGCATTGATGTTGGTGAAGATGGTGCCAATTTCAATCTCATGAGAAGCCATGCGTCCTTCCAGAGACTCAAACCTCTCCACGGTGCGGTTCTGGGCGTAGTGGGTGTGGTACTGAAGATCATGCATGTTCTCCTCATGGTCATCCAGGAAGGACGAGATGTTATCCAGCTGCAGCTGCAAGCCCATGACCTGGAGTACCAGGTCATGCATGCTCTCGGAGTTCTGGCTGATGCGCTGTGAGGAGGCCCCCAGGGTGGCCTGGATGTTCTTGACTGCTTCTCCGGTCTTGGTGGAGGTGGTACGCAGGCCACTGAAGAGCCGGGTGTAGTTCTGCCAGTCGGTGACAATCTTCTGGAGGGTCAGGGTCTCCTCATCCGTCTTCCGCTGGATCCCATGGATCCACTCGGAAGTCTGCCCCACGGTGAAGTTGATCTGGTGCACTGCAGCCTTGACATCGTAGCACTCCTGGGTGAGGTCCTTCAGAGAGAGGTCCAGGCCAGCTGTGGTGGCCTGCCAGCCTCTCACCTGGGCCAGGAAGAGCCCCAGAGACTGGTTAACTTGGTGGATGGAGAAGGAGCAACTGCCCATCTCCTGGGAGATCTGCCTGCTGGTGGTGGAGAGCACCTCCTGCGCCTGCAAGGTCTGGTCCAGCTGCACCTCCTGAGCCAGAAGCAGCTTCTGAATTCCCTCCAGCTCCTCTTGCAGTTTTCGGATCTCTGGCCCCAGCTGCCCAGCTTCATGGCAGAAAGAGCAGTTGTTCAGGGCTTTCGGATCTTTAGGGGAAAGGGACAACAGTTTGAGTTGCTGAAGGACCATGGTACGACGCTTCCTCTTTAAATTAAATATTTCAGAGCATAAGGAATTGGTAAGTAGCTTCCCAAACCTGCTTCCTTCCTGAAGTCCTGTTATGAATCCCTTCTTGGAAAAGCCTTGCCACCTCTATGGAATCTCACTTTTACCAACTGTCTTGACTCTGATCTGAAGTCATTTAGGACGTTTTCTCCTCCTCACCACCAAATTTTCAAGAATATATCTTCTTAATTTTTCTTAGGCGACCAGGAACTTCCCATTTAAATTTGATTTAAAAATTTCTCCCAATATTTGTATATCTGTTATCTTATTCAATCCTCTTACAATAATAAATTTGCAGAGAAGGTGGCACAGGGATTTTTGACTTGTGACTCAAGAGGAACGAGGCACAGAGAAGTGGCTTGGCAAATAGCCACATATATTGGTGCCAGACCAGAACCTTCTATTTGAGTCAGAGAAGAAGACCCCTGTAAACCCTTCTATCATTGCTTCTTCTGTCTCATTCTCTCTTAGATTGTTCCAGGTTAAAGCAGGGGATAAACAACATCAAGAATTGTGGCATGACCTAAGCAAATTAACAGAAGAACAGAAAACCAAAGACCACATGCTCTCACTTATAAGTGGGAGCAAGATTGAATATATGTAGACCCTGGGTGCGGTGGCTCACACCTGTAATCCCAGCACTTTGGGAGGCTGAGGAGGGCAGATCACAAGGTCAGGAGATGGAGACCATCCTGGCTAACATGGTGAAACCCCATCTCTACTAAAAATACAAAAATTAGCCAGGCGAGGTGGTGGGCGCCTGTAGTCCCAGCTACTCGGGAGGCTGAGACAGGAGAATGGCGTGAACCCGGGAGGCAGAGCTTGCAGTGAGCCAAGATTGCACCACTGCACTCCAGCCTACGTGACAGAGCAAGACTCCATCTCAAAAAAAAAAAAAAAAAAAAAAAAAAAAATGGCAACAACAGACATTGGGGCATACTAGCTGGGGGATGGGGGAGGAACTATGGACTGAAAAACCACCTACTGGGTACCTAGGCTCACTACCTGGGTGATGTGATCATTCCTGCCCCAAACCTCAGTGTGACACAATATAACCAAGTAACAAACCTGCACATGGATCCCTTAATCTATAACAAGAGTTCAAATTATAGAAATAAACAAATAGATGGCACATATTTTAAAAAAATAAAAAAGAAAAGAATTGTGGCACAGCTTAAGGCAATGGCGAGGAAAGGGTTGACCTGGCAGGAGGTTTTGCAAGGTCTTGAAACTCTCATCATTTCAGATGCATGAGGCCATTTTGGGAATGGATGATCTTTGGTTTCCTTCTCTGCCTGCAGACTCTGGCTAGATCTGTGCTCCACCCAGAATCCCCTGCTCCAGTCCTGGGAGTATCCCAGAGTAGCAGCCCTCCTCCAGGGGATGGAGAACCGGCTAGGGAGGGAGCAGGGAGGCGGGGATGTCCTCTGTGCCTAGAAGGCTGGTAAAGGTTGCTTGGCGCTGGAGCACTGTGGCATGGGGAGGGCACCCTTGCCCTACCCTGATGATCACTGCATCACAGTCATCAGCTCATCTACTTACCCAGGCCCTGGAGATTTTTCTGCATTAACACAAGTTTCTTGTCATAAATAGACTGGGTCAAGGAGATGTCTTCAGAGAGAGAGTCCACTTTTCTAAAAACTGTAGGGAAAACAGATGAGAAGCTGGGGCAGAAAAACAGCAGTCATTCCTTGAGAAGTCATCTTTATCAGCCCCTCTGCAACCAAAACCTTTCACCCTTCTCCTCTCAGGCTTCTTCATGGCGGTTAGGGAAGATACTTCTTATGGCCAGAGTTTGCCACAAGGCCCTGTAGAAACATAATCACTCACCCCATACCCCACATTTTACAAATAGGACCTGATCATAGAATGAAACAGGGAAAATTCAGAAAAAAATATTTTTTAAAAAATTATTCTTATTCCTACCACCCAAAGATTGCTACCATCAGTGTCTTCATGTATTTCTTCTAGTTTTGTTTACACTGGTAACCATTCTTCAGCTACACAGATATATGCAGTGCTCTCCCCTTACCTGCAGGGGATAATTCCAAGACCCCCAGTGGATGCCTGAAACCTCAGAGTATGGAAGCCTATATATACTATGTGTTTTCCCATACATACATACCTCAGATCAGGTTTAATTTATATATTAGGCCTAGTAAGAGATTAACAACAGCTACTAATAAAATAGAACTATTAGAACAATATGCTATAATAAAAGTTATATAAATATGGTCTCTGTGTCTCTGAGAATATCTTATTGTACCATACTCACCCTTCTTCTTGTGCTGACATGAGATGACACCATGCCTATGTGAAGAGATGCAGTGAGGTGAATGACATAGGCATCGTGACTTAGTGTTGGGCTACTACTGACCTTGACCATATGTCAGAAGGGGGATCATCAAGCTGTGATGTTGCCGATTGACCTCGGGTAACTGGAACTGCAGATAAGCAGGAACTGTTGTACTTTCTTAGGCAACAAAAGCAAAACTGGGATGTTCTGAACATCTCGTCTGTTTTCTTTGATGTTGCTTTATCGGTATCATGTCATGGATATTTTTTCCATCCAGGGTTAAATCACTTGAAAATCATTACTTTTGGTATCTGCATGGCACTCTATATAAATAATACAGCAATTAGGTATGAATCCCCTACTGTTGGGGACACTTAAAGTACCTCCTCTTCTGAGCTCATAAATAAAACTTGATATATAAATATAAGTAACGCTTAATTCTGGAAATAATCCTTATATGTGATGGTTGTGTGTATATGATAATTCTCTTGGGATAAATTGCTTAAAGTAGAATTATGGGACCCAAGGGTATTAACATTTTTGAAGTCCTTGATACAAGCTGCCAAACTGCTGCCCAGAAAATGTTATACCAATTTATAGCCCACGGGCAGCCTTGCACTCTAGTAAGGGGGCCATGTTGGCCAGTGGTTAGAGCACGTCTTGGCAGTAGCAGGACGCCTGGCTTTTTCCAGTGGGTGCCTGAATGGGCCTGGTAGTGAGGAAGGGCTCAGCAAGATGTTTCCCATAGATCCTCTTAAGAGGAAGTACAAGGGGAAAGAATTAGCACCACCAAGAGCACTGAGTAACACAGCTTCTAGTCCTAGTTTACATCACCAATTGTTGGGTGACTTTGGGCAAGTCAGTTACCCTTTCCTGAGCTCAATTCAATCACACATAAAACAGAAATGTGGAGCTTGATGACTCTGAGGCTCTCATCAGTGCCAAAATTCTATGCTTTCAAATTATTTGGAATCTCCAGGCTCCAGTTAATATTGTACATCTCAGAGCTGTCAAGAGATTTACTTAATTAGTAACAGCGACATGTTGAGAGAGTTTGGGAATAAGCACATGCTGTTACATGAGACAAGCACTTTACAGTTTATAATAGTTATTATTCCATTTGAGCCTCCCTACAATTAAGATTTCATGCATAGATGAACAAAGATACAGAGAGACTGGGTGACTTTGATTCCTATTCCTATGCTTCATTAAGTCTACTTCCAAGCCAACAGCCAAGGCTCAGTCCACTCCATGTAATTCATTCACCTGTTCATTTCTTTTTTCTTTTTTTTTTTGTGAGACGGAGTCTTGCTCTGTCACCCAGGCTGGAATGCAGTGGTGTGATCATGGCTCACTGCAGCCTCAATCTCCTGGGCTCAAGTGATTATCCCAGCCCAGCCTCCTAAGTGGTCGGGACTACTGGCATATGCCACCATGCCCAGTCAATTTTCAATTTTTTTTTAAATTGAAATGAGTGGGGTCTCACTGTGTTGCCCAGGCTGGCCTCGAAATCCTGAGCTCAAGTGATCCTCCCACCTTGGCCTCCCAAGGTGCTGGGGTTACAGACATGAGCCACTGCACCTGGCCTTGCTTATTTCTTCATTGTGCATTTCATGCTTAAAAATTATAAATTTCTTTTTAAGCCATTTTACTTACTTTTTAGACATGATTTTTCTTTATCCTTATAAAATTATGTTTATAATGTAGACAATATGGCAAATAGTACTTATATATCACTTATAAATAAATAGGTGTATTTTGGAGGTGTGACTCTATCGAATTTTTCTTTTCCAACATTTAATTTAAAAATTTCTCAAACAATAAAAGGACTTGTACAGTGAAGACCTATGTGCCTATCGCCTAGATTCTACAAGTAGCATTTTTCCGTATTTATTTTATATTCATCCATCTCTTTCACCCATTCATCAATCCATGTAAATTTTTGGATGCATTTCAAATGAATTTTTTACTGATGGGATGCACGGTCAAAAAAGTTTAGAGATCACTGCTCTAAACCAGGGGGTGGCAAATTACGGCCTGCAGGTGAAATCCAGTCCAATGCCTGATTTACAGGAGTTGCCACCCCTATTCATTTACAGACTGCTTGGGGCTGCTTTTGCTCTGCGATAAGTCTGGTTGTGACAAAGATCGTATGTAACCTGAAAAGCCTAAAATATTTACTATGTAGCCTTTTACAGAAAAATATGGCCATAATCAGCTCTAGATTATAAACTCCATGAAGGCTGGGTCTGTGTTTTACTAAGCAGTATACTGCCTAGTGTAGAATATAGTTCTTGGCCCCCTGTATGCTCTTGATTTAAAAAAAAAAATACTTGATTAAAATGAACAGAGTTGGTTTGTAGTGTCTGTTGACTGATTTTCCCAATCCTCTGGACTTTGGTCACAATCCTGGTTGTAAAGCATTGACCAGTCTATTCACACACTCACACACACACCATATACACACACACACATACTTTACCAATCTATAGTCATTCTTTCAACAGATATTATTGGGCACCTGCCATTTAGGCCAGGATGGTGCCAATACTGATCTAGGGACTTGGGATACCCAAGCTGGAGGCAAAAACAAAAAAGGAAACCCAAAGTTCTCCCATGGTTCACAAACACGCACTCCTCACCCCGGTTCTTCTGATCCTCTGTCCATTCACTCTGGATCTTGGGGCAAATCCTGTCCCCTCCCCAGGACTGTTCCCTCCCACGAGGAGTAGGGCCAGCCTCCCGCTCCGGCCTGCCAGGCTGACTCATGGATGTTATGCATGTAACAGTGTCTCACATTCTGTCGTCCTCTCGGAAACTCTTTAGTGCCTACGCTCTTCTCTGGGCCCGACCCTACGGTTCTTGGAGCTTTGATAATGGCCCCAGGTCCCTTGGGTGCTGTGAGCTGAGGCCCTAAAAGGGGTGGCCAGAAATCTTGACAAGTTCTCTGACAGCAAGTTTGCGGCCTCTGATAGGCAGACCTGGCTCCTTCCCGCTTCTGGCCTGGGATTTTGGCCACTTTCTGAAAGGCCAAACCCTGCGAACTGATTTAGCAGAGACAGGCGGTGAGGGGCTTGGGAAGTTCTGAAACACTTGGTCCTTGAATCTAGCTGTACATTGGAACCCTGAGGGGATTTATAAATGACTAAGGCCTGGGTCCTACCCAGAGATTTTGATTTAATTCATCTGGAGAGAGTGGAGGAGGGTACTCTGGCACTAGTATTTTTAAATGCTTTCCAAGGGAGTCCAGTATCCCCTGACAAGAGGGAAGAACCACGCCCCTTGATGGTGAAATGTAATTGATGCAACTCATTGTTCCCAGTGCCTGGCACAGAGCAGGTGCTCAGCTTGTGTTGGATTAATTAATGCCTTCGGATTACTGGAAGACGACTTGTGTCTATTCAAATCATTAGTATGCTGGCCTCTTGCCTTCAAGCTAAGAAGGCTGGTAACTGAATATCTCCAGCCAGGGCCAGGACGAGGCGCCTCTCCTTAGGGATGTGCTCAGGCTCAGGCTCTGCATGAGAGCAGGGGCGCCCCCTCGGAGCCTCGACTGCCTCTCCCTACTCCCAGCTTTGTTTCTAAAATCTAGTAGATTGGAACAAACAAATCTACCAGAGCCTGGATTTTCAAAGTTTGAAGCTAAGTGTGGAATGGGATTGCACTCTTAGCACTCTTAGTGAAATGGGATTACAAACACCACATTTGTTGTAACCAGTTTACCACAATCTGTCAGCATCTGGAAGGCAGAAGTGACCTACCTCTGGCTGTGTGCTGTGACCTAGGTCAACTACTACAAACCCTAATGTGTATGAGAAGAACCAAACCTCAGATCCCTGGGTCTCACCTGCAGGACCCCCCAGATTCCTTGGTCTCAGCAGGTCTGGCTGAGGGAGACCCAGGAATTTGCATTTTAACAAATACTGGAGGTGAAATTGCTGCAGGTAGGCATCCAGCCTCACTTTGAGAAACACCCACACAGACCATGAAAGGGGGCTTAGAAGTCACTCAATCCAGTGATCTCAATCCTGGGTGAACAACGGAACCATCAGGAGAGTTGAAAGATACTGAATTAATTCCACGATTGGGGTGAGGCCCAGACATTGATATTTTTTTTTTTTTTTTTTTTTGAGATGGAGTCTCGCTCTGTCACCCGGGCTGGAGTGCAGTGGCTGGATCTCAGCTCACTGCAAGCTCTGCCTCCCGGGTTCACCCCATTCTCCTGCCTCAGCCTCCCGAGTAGCTGGGACTACAAGCGCCCGCCACTTCGCCCGGCTAGTTTTTTGTATTTTTTAGTAGAGACGGGGTTTCACCATATTAGCCAGGATGGTCTCGATCTCCTGACCTCGTGATCCGCCCGTCTCGGCCTCCCAAAGTGCTGGGATTACAGGCGTGAGCCACCGCGCCCGGCCTACGTCATATTCTTTAAAGCTCCAAGGTGGCTCTAACGTGGAGCTTAAACTGAGAAGCACTGACCTGGTTGTATCATCTCATTACACCACTGGGAAAGCAGGGGTCCCCAGAGGTGGGTGCCTTCCTCAAGGCCACAGAGCTGTCAGTTGTTAGTGTCTGCAGTTTGGATTAGGCATAGAGATCCCCTAGCCAGGAAGATGCTGCTCTGGGCCTGGGATACAGATATGAAGTGTTTGTCTTTGCAGGGGAGCTTTTGGTGCTGGATTCCTGACCAGACACCCCACTACAGCCCGGGTGGGCAAGCCCTGGACTCACCCAGAGAGGCCAACACAGCCACAGCCACCAGGAGCAGGGCCAGGAAGAGGTAAAGAATCCTCACTGATGTGTGCAAAGACAGGTTCTTCTGGCAGCGGCTGCAGCGGGGCCCTGGCCGGCCTGTAGGGGACACAAGGAGACAATGGCTTAGGCCAGTGGCCCAGGCCAGAGCTGAAGGGTCAGTTGCATATTCCTGCTCTGGCCTGTGTCATCACATTTAAACCAGGCTCAGAAGGGGAGCTGTTCTCGACCCTCATTCTCTACCTGTCCTACCACCTTTCTCTAGGTGCTGGCGCTTTCTGGAATGCAGGAGACCGAGTCAGGACTTCAAAGAACAGCTCCCATCACTACCATCATCCTCTCTCCATGGCATCTTCATTTGGCCCATGGGGAGGGGAAACACCTCTTCCCTCTCCATTGGTCCTACTGATGACCCACAAGATGAGCAGCCAGCCTGAGACCCCACTGAGTGACCAACTTGTCTGGGCTTGCCCCAGGACCTTCTGGGTTTTAGCACTGAAAGTCTCCTGTCGCGGGAGCTCCTCAGCATGGTGCAAATCATCCTGGTTTGCTAAGATTGTCTAGGTTTTAAAACTGAGTCTGCAGGGTGCAGTGGCTCATGCCTGTAATCCCAGCACTTTAGGAGGCTGAGACAGGGGGATCACTTGAGCTGAGGAGTTTGAGGCCAGCCTGGGCAACCTAGCAAGATCCCATCTCTATTTTAAAAAATAAAAAAGAAAATGGAAAGCCCCAAACCCTGGGAATCTCCTCAGTCTTGGCAAACCAGAATGTTGGTTACCAGTCCCCAAACTTTTCAGGGAACCAGAAGTTCTACTGGAAACCAAACAAATAGCCACAGTCTACCAGTGGAGTTACTGGTATGGAGGAAGGAGCGAGCCAGATGTTCCTGAATATGCAGGCAGGTGGCCAACACCCAGTGGGAATGCAGTGATGGCCCAGCTGCAAATTTCTAAGGTGAATTCAACTGTAGCCACACATTCTGAGTACTAGGATGCTTAAAAATCCTGATGCCCAGATCCCACTCCAGGCCAAACAAACAGGAATTTCCAAGGGTTGGTCTCATGCATCCACGGGTGATTGTAATGAAGAGCCAAGGTTGAGAACAACTGCTCTAATCTGCACCAAAGCACTGATAGGCCCCACTCCAAACAGCGGTTCAGGTAGCATGGGACACAATGAAGGGCACAACTCTGGGCCAGCTAGAAGACAGGCCCCAGGGACAGGGTATGTAGCTCTGGGAGATGGCAGACATCCCTGATGGGTCTCAGGAGGAGCCCAGGAGACAGGTGGCACTTGTGTCAAGCTTTGATTTCAGGCCAAGTGCAGTGGCTCACACCTGTAAACCCAGCAATTTGGGAGGCTGAGACGGGCTGATCACTTGAGACCTGGAGTTTGAGACCAGCCTGGGCAATATAGCAAGACCACTGTATCTACAAAAAATAAAAAAATTCATCCAGGCATGGTGGTGTGTGCCTATAGTCACAGCTATTTGGGAGGCTGAGGTGGGAGGATCACTTGAGCCCAGGAATTTGAGGCTGCAGTGATCTATGGTTGTACCACTCATACCAGCCTGGGTGACACAGCAAAACCATTTCTTTAAGAAAAAAAATTCTAAACTCCTTTGACTTCATTGGTACTGCACCCCCAGGGCCATGAACTCTGCCCTTTAACCATCCAGGAAGCAGTGCGGAAAGGACACCCAGGCTTTTGAAACCACCTAAAGCGACACATCTCTCACTGGCTTGGGGATGGAGACAGGTATCTCTCAGCCCACAGTGGAGATCAGGGGCGGCCCAGAGTCCTTACCCTTCTGGGTGCACGGGAAGCTCGGCATGTCCTCGTCATCACCCACCAGGTCCTCTTCTGTAACGCACAAGGCATCTCCATCGCCACCGGCCGACCTCACTATAACGGAACCAGTGCTGTCAGATCCAGAGCCCTCCCAGCCCTCTCCAGCAGCCCCTTTTATTTACCAGTCCCCACGTCCCGTGCCCACCTCTACCCCTGAGCCAGCTCGCTGAGCTCCAGGTGGCCTGATGTAAGCTGCAAAAAGGGGGTGGACGTAGGAGTCAGGTGGCTGAGGAGCTGGGATGTCCTGCCCCTCTGGGTAAGGAGAGCTCCCCATTTCCCAAATGCTGGGAAAGACAGATGGGCCAGCACAGCGCCTGCTCTCTCTACAGCTTGTTGAAACCCTGGAGGTGGAGTAAGGAGAAATAAGAGCTGGCTGCTTGCTATGGCTTAGTGTCCTTCTATTCCCCAACACTTGGTCACCGAAGCAGAATTCCTCTTCTCCAGGGACAAGGCTGG
>NW_022142868.1:0-22692 GCF_007565055.1 Rhinopithecus roxellana | reverse complement strand
TCCTTTCCTTTTTTCCTTTCCTTTCCTTTCCTTTCCTTTCCTTTCCTTTCCTTTCCTTTCCTTCCTTTCCTTTTCCTTTCCTTTCCTTTCCTTTCCTTTTTTCCTTTCCTTTCCTTTTCCTTTCCTTTTCCTTTCCTTTTTCCTTTTTCCTTCCTTTTTTTTCCTTTCTTTCCTTTCCTTTCCTCCTTTCCTCCTTTTTCCTTTCCTTTCCTTTCCTTTTCCTTTCCTTTCCTTTCCTTTCCTTTCCTTTCCTTTCCTTTCCTTTCCTTTCCTTTTCTCCTTTCCTTTCCTTGCCTTTTTCCTTTCCTTTTTCCTTTCCTTTCCTTTTTCCTTTCCTTTTCCTTTTCCTTTCCTTCCTTTCCTTTCCTTTCCTTTCAGTATGATTCTATTTATTTGAAGTTCCAGAAATAGCAAAACTAATCTGTGGTAATAGAAATCAGAGTATCATGGTTGTTCGCAGGGAAGAGTGGTATGAGATTGCCTGAGAATAGGCACAAGAGAACTTTTCAGAGTGACAATAGTGTTCTGCATCTTTGATAGGAGCATGGATTACTTCAATGCTTTCCTTTTCTCAACTGGCATCAGTTTTTTTTTTTTTTTTCTGTTTCATGCTTGTGTAAGAACAACCTTCATCCCCAACACACAGGCGTGTGTATGGGTGCACACACACACACACACACACACACACCACAATTCTTCAGAAAGAAAGCCTCTTACGTGTGTTAAACTTGCCACTTTTTTCCCCCAAATCTGCTGCATTCCTTTGGGTGAGCCAAAGAAGAATCTTCCTCTTCTTTTCAAGTTCAGAGTTTGAATCAAGTCTTCCTGTCTTTTGCATTTCAGTAAATGTTTCCTAGATGGATTCATCGGTTTTCCAGTAAAGACAAACAGCTCAGAAGCCAGATTACATTCATACCCAAGGCCTGAGTGCTGTGACCCAGGCATCAGAGCTCAGTGCCATATATGGCAAAAAGAGGAACAGGAGCAGGAGCAGAGGGAGAATGCCAGACATGCAATGCATTCCTAAGAAATGTGCATTCATAACTGGCACAACAGGACCCTTGCTGGTTTCCGTCTTATGCAGAACATGAACTGTGAAGTTTTGAGAAAGAAGCTAATGTTGCAAGCATCTGCCACAGGGAACAGTTTATTTTCCCTTTTCTTTTTGGTCACGTGTCGGTTTAATTTGGAGTCAGTGTTTAAGTCAATGCTGGCATGGGATGAAGACTAAGAAATTGTTCTTGGAGTCAGCAGACATGGGTTCTCAGCCCAACTCCACTGCCACCCAGCTGCAAAACTCTCTTTGGCTTATTTTTTTTTCAATGGCAAAGTAGCAGGGTTGAATTTGATGATCTTCGAGATCTCTACTATTTCTGTTTTCTTTGGTTCTAATTTTGCCTGAGATTTGCCAGTTCCTGTGGAATTCCCCACAGAAAGCATTTTCTAATTCTTCCAGATACTTTCTGTGGCTTGAACTTAAAAAGACAAAAACAAAAGTCCCGGTCTTGAATTTTTCTTTGTGATTTCCTGAGGTATATTTTGGACACACATGAAAATCCAATTGGTAGATTGTTTCTTGCTTGGGGTAGAGACGAATGCATTTCCTGCATCTTCATGGTCTTCTTTCGTTTGCCCCTCTTATTGTTGGAGAAGAAATGGAGGTATGTTCAACACATAGTTGCAGCGACAGGTGCTTTTAGCAAATGCAGACTTTTAATGACCTTGATAGTTGTCTGCTTCTCTCATGCATCCAAGCCTTTTGTGGAAGAAGTGAGAGCAGCAGAAGGCAGATTCCATAGCTTCCTCACACCTCAAGATACAGAATTAGGGATGTGAGACTGAGGTGTTCGTTTCCCAGTCGTAATTGGATGAAACACTTGGCTGTCACAGATGTTAAAAGATTAATAAGAAATAAAATTGTAAAACTCTGGCCCTAGGTGGACTACGGTCACTTTCACTGTGAGATAAGCCATGATTTTAAATGCTCCTATTGGTTTTTATGGGTTCTGTCGTCTATTTCAACAGACTAAACTTGTCTTGTTGCAAAAGTTTGTAATTTTCTACTTCTTTGGGAGAGGCTTCAAACCATAGTTGACCTCTTCCCTTTCTCTTTCTGAAAGCATGATGTTAGTTTCTCAGCTGAGATAAAGGAAGGAGGAAGTTTCCTTTGGTCTTAGGAAAATATTCCAGCATTGGGCTTTAATGGCAGATGATGTCCCAAAGTTGTGCACACTGGTGCTGAGAAGGCTATAGCGGTTTAGAGGCACCCATAATAGTCCCTTTTCTTCATGCTGAGAATGAAGAA
Organism: Rhinopithecus roxellana; assembly: GCF_007565055.1. Classification (NCBI taxonomy): domain Eukaryota; kingdom Metazoa; phylum Chordata; class Mammalia; order Primates; family Cercopithecidae; genus Rhinopithecus; species Rhinopithecus roxellana. Next base: position 20,387 of record NW_022142868.1, on the reverse strand, counting down.
CCAGGGGCAACACTAAAGAAACCCATACTCAGCTTTTCCTTGCTGCTTGTGGTCCCTTTCCTGGAAGCTGCTATAACACAGCCACCAAGTCCTGGGAGGAAGAGAAGGAGGGGTTTAATTCTTATGATGCAGGGGAATGTCTCCAGAGAGAGTGGAAGCAAAGACATCTGTGTTCTGATGACAGCTGTGCCACGAATTTGCTCTGTGACTTGGTCAAGATGCTTTGTAATTTGAGGCCTTCATTTATCCATCTGGCAAATGGAAGTGGTAGTGGACCTTGAAGGCCTCTTCTAGCTCTTAAAAGCATGAATGTAATATATTTCCAGATTGTCTCTTTATGTTTCCTATTGCGTGTACTTGCTATGCCCAGTGATAATGAGCTCATCAACTTGTGCAAAGACCATGCCATTATCTTCTTTAATGGCAAACAGAAACAAAACAGAATCCTCTTTGTGGGTGCCTGCTCACCATAATGTGAGGACCAAATTCTTTTGTGTAACATTCACCTCCTTTCCCAGTCTAGTTCCACCTAACGGTTCTAGTTTTTGGGAAGCGTTTGCTTCCATGTGTGACATTCATCTTCACTTTGAGCTCTCTGTGAGCCTTTTGTTACTGCAGAGGTAGGCATGTGTTGAAAGAGAGGAAGCTGTACACGATGACACGGCAGAGTCATTGGGTCAGGAGTGGTGTTGAGAAGAATGAATCAGGATGCTGGGGTTCTGTGATAGACTCTACAAATAGTTTACAAGAAGATTTAGGGACAGTAAGCACAATGCGTCTTCTGCTTCAGTCAAAAAGCATAAATTTTAATGGTTACAAATGCCTGGTGCTATTATGAGAAAAACCACAGGAAAGACCATTATATAAACAGTAATAATTTATTGACTATGACTAATCCTTTGGGGAGTATGATATGTGACATAGGCTTATAAGGACTTTATGTAGACTAACCCCTTTAACACCTATTAACTGTTAGACCCTTCTAATGGTTCCACAAGGGTGGCAGGCTAAGGAATGCTACCCTCTATTTACTAATGAGCAAAGCGATGCTGAAATACAGTGAAGAAGCTGTCCAGTGTCACACGGTGAAGAGATGGCATAATAGAGACTTGTTCATTGCTTTATGCCTGTGTCATGTATTCTGCCTTTCGAGGCTTCAGCCTACCCAGTAAAACAGGATAAAAACACACAATAACTGCCCCCACCACCCACAGCCAGAAGATGGTGGAGGATGGGATTGAATTAGTCATGAATCATGTGAACCATAGTATTTGGTGAATCAGTCTTGGTAATTGGTGGGGTGATATGTCAGTCAGTTTACTTTCACAACTGAATTATCACTAGGGCACCAAGATGGAAAACAGAATTGAGGATTTCTACTTTCTTATTGTTCATTGTACGTGTGTACTTTCACTTATTTAAGGCAATGAAGAACTAACAATGAATACCTAATATGGTGCCAGGCTTTGTAGTAGGTGCTGATCTGTAGAAGTGAACCATAAAATCATAAACCATAAGCCAAGGGCTATAAAGTACTTTAAATTCATGTAGAATCCTCTCTCAATCTTACCCCCTTTCATTTTTCAATGTGTTCTCTGATACTTTTGCCAGGTGATAAGTCCACCTTGACTTGGCTGTTTTTTTTTTTTTATTTTGTTTTAGATGGAGTTTCACTCTTTTCACCCAGGCTGGAGTTGAATGGCATGATCTCGGCTTACTGCAACCTCCGCCTCCCAGGTTCAAGTGATTCTCGTGCCTCAGCCTCCTGAGTAGCTGGGGTTACAGGTGCACGCCACCATACCCAGTTAATTTTTGTATTTTTAGTAGAGATGGGGTTTCACCATGTTGGCCAGACTGGTCTCAAACTCCCAACCTCAGGTGTTCCACCTGCCTCAGCCTCCCAAAGTGCTGGGATTACAGGTGTGAGCCACCGTGCCCACCCGACTATTTTATATCTCATAGTAAAGGATGCTTGCTCCAAAGGCTGTAAACGTCAATATATGAAACTATTTGTAACTTCTTTTAATAGTAACTTTCAAATGCCACTCTTACATGGCTTTATGAAAAGTAAACCCTTTTCTTAAATGTCTGCTTTTTTCTTAGAGTAAGTTTCTTGGGTTGGGTTTCTTTTCTCTCTTCTCTTTATCAGTGAATTCATTTATTCTCAATTTTTTTCTAATGTAGTTTGGGAGTTTCTAACTTAACACTGGAAATTGAAAATTGGAGAAGTTCATTCTATATTCTTTCCTTTTTATTCCATTTTTGATACTGGATTATGTCTGTATAATTGCTCAAATTGTGAGTCATGTAGGAACATGCTATGTGTTTCTGCACATGATATTTAAAACCTATTTATGCTTTCTTAACCACAAAGGGGACCATAAAAGTCCTGTCAAATAGTCCCAGGCTATAAATTCCTTGAGGTCAAGAGCTGTGTCAAATTTATTTTTGTACCTCTTTCTGCTACAGTGCCTAGCCCCTAGCCCAGTGCCAGGTGGCCTTGGCAAGTGAGAGTGGGATTGAATTGGATTTCTCGTTCTGATCACCCTCTTGGTCCCTTTGTCAACTTGTCCACCCCATTGGGAGGAGGGGTGTGGACCTGTCAAGTGTGATGAATTGATAGATCATGGAGTTTTCCATCCTCCACTAGAACTTTAGCTGTGTTTAGACTTGAGAACGCTGAGTAACCAATAAAAAACGATTCCAAAGCACTCTGCAGATAGAAAGTGCTTCATGTGTAATAAATAGTAATAGTCTCTTAAGATTAGGCACAGCCACACAAAGAAGTGCCAGTCTTGCAGGCTGCAAGAATTCCTGATAGACCTTGTGGTTAGAGTGGATTGGTTGAGACTGACTCCTGTCACCATTTTGTAATAAGCAGTTTCACCTCCAAGTTACCATATATTTTCCATTATGGGAAAAGGGTAGTTTCTGAACTATCCAGGAATTAATTCTTCCAATTATCGTTAGGAGTCTGACTGAAGGAACACCATGAAAATTGACAGGCAAGCTTTCTAGGTAAGGCTAGTTCAGTGCTCAAATTTAGTCTAATCCTGTCCTCTTTGCCAACTGTTACTTCTTTAAAGGAGTCAGCAGTCACCTCTATTTTAGTTCTGCAGCATGTGGTGGCCGTAAAGAGGTGGAAACTGGCACCTTTTCACAAAGGAGACGGTGGAATGGCCCGGGCCCCTCCTGACTTAGGGTCATCACTTTCAGATTAAAACATAACTGTACAGAGTGCATTTCCCTTGATTCCCTGTTTCCACAGAGAAGCTTTTCCCCTTTAGCGTTTCATTGATAGGATGACTTCATTTCCTTTGTTCTAGAGTGTGGGTCAATCTGATTCAAATTTGGTGAATAAATGACGCCTGCTTACTAGGAGCCATAAACTATGTTATCCCACCTTATGTATTTATTTACTTATTTACAAATGAGGTCTTCCTTTGTTGCCCAGCCTGGAGTGCAGTGGTGTTATCATAGCTCGCTTCAGCCTGGAATTCCTGGGCTCAAGCAGTTCTGCCATATCAGCCCCCTGAGTAGCTGGGACGGTGGGCGTGCACCACTGTGCCTGGCTCTCCACCTTATTTAAGCGAGTCAGGAGAAGCATAAACAGTTTTGCTATTCTTCTTGGCAACTTTAAATGACTCTTTCTTCTTAGCAATGATGATCCAATCTAACTGGGCATCCAGTCTAACTAATTCATTTAGTCAGTATTTATTGAGCACCTACTGTATTCCAGGAATTTTTTTTTTTTTTTTTGAGATGGAGTCTCTGTCTCCCAGGCTGGAGTGCAATGGCACCATCTCAGCTCACTGCAACCTCCGCTTCCCAGATTCAAGCGATTCTCCTGCCTCAGCCTCCCGAGTAGCTGGGAGTGCAGGAACGTGCCACCACACCAGGCTAATTTTTGTATTTTTAGTAGATTCGGGGTTTCACCATATTGTCCAGGCTGATCTCAAACTCCTGACCTTGTGATCCTCCTGCCTCAGCCTCCCAAAGTGCTGGGATTACAGGTGTGAGCTACTGCCGCCCGGCCCTCCAGGAACTTTTCTAGGTGCTGCCGGTCAGTGACGAAAGCAAAGCCTGCTGAAGTTACCATTTGAAAGATTGAACAGAGGTATGACTTTAAAAAATGATTGGCAAAAGTATACTTTAAATAAAGAAACCCAGCAAGCAAAAAAGACAACACCTCTTTCATTCTGTCCTTTCAATTCTTTCTCTTGTCTCCCCTTTTTTTTCTGTGTGTAACCTGACTCCACACCCTTTATTCTCTCACTTCTGCTTATCAACACGCCCATATTTGCTTCTCAGTCTCTTCTGGTCTCTTTGTTGCGTCTGCTGTGCTTCATCATGTGGTGATGAAGTAGATGAAGGTTGTTGCTGGCCGGACCCCAACTTCATATTCCTTCCTTAGCTAGTTCCTTGACTGACCTCCAGACATGGTGTGGCAGGTAGGTGCTCTTGTTGTAAGTCACAGAACCTGGAGGAAAGAGTGGTTCGTGGCCCTGGGGCCTTTGGGGGCTGATGTAGTTTGGATATTTGTCCCCATCCAAATCTCATGTTGAGTTCTAATCCCCAGTGCTGGAGGTGGAGTCTGGTGGGATGTGTTTGGGTCACAGGGGCGGATCCCTCATGACTTGGTGATGTCTTTGTGATAGTGAGTTCTTGTGAAATCTTGTCATTTAAAAGTGTGTGGCACCCCCTACCCTCTAAGTCTGTCTCTCTGTCTTTCTCTGCTACTGTTGCCATGTGAAGTGCCTGCTCTCCCCTTTGTCTTCTGCCATGATGGGAAGCTGCCTCAGCCTCCGCAGAAGGAGATGCTGATATGGTTCCTCTATAGCCTGTAGAACTGTGAGCCAATTCAATTCAAAATTCAACTTCTTCTTCTTCGTTTCTTTTTTTTTGGTTAGTTTGTTTGGAGATAGAGTCTTACTTTGATGCCCAGACTGGAGTGTAGTGGCGTGATCTTGGCTGACTGCAACCTCTGCTTCTTGGGTTCAAGTGATTCTTCTGCCTCAGGCTCCTAAGTGGCTGGGCTTATAGGCACGTACCACCATATCCAGCTAATTTTTGCATTTTTAGTAGAGATGGGGTTTTGCCACCTTGGCCAGGCTGGTCTTGAACTCCTGACGTCAAGTGATCCACCCACCTCCGCCTCACAATGTGCTGGGATTACAGGCATGAGCCACTGAGCCTGGCCAACCTCTTTTCTTATAAATTACCCGGTCTCGGGTATTTCTTTATAGTAGTGCAAGCATGGTTTAATACAGGGGCCCATCCAGCAGCACCACATTGTCAGGATTCTGCTGAAGAAATGGACGTGGACCCAAAAGCCATAGCCTGGCTTCCAGGTACCCCAGAGTATTGTCAACTCACAGGAACATCTCTCAGGAAATATTCCTTGATTCCCTCTTCTCTATTAATTTTTTAAATGCTTCTATCCCAGAGGCGGTGCTCAGTAAATTTTAGCTTCTTTCTTTTTCTGGAAAGTCTCATGTCTCTTTATCTGGGTTTGACTTAAGAGAACTTACTTAATCATAATAAATAAGAATAATAAAACTTGCTTAATAATAAAATTTAATAGAACTTTCTGTTTACTTACATTGTAATTATATCCATTTCTTAACCTCTCTAGGAGACATGGACTGTGTCCATGTGTGTTAAAGTGTGTTTATGAACTGGTGGTCGGGGGTGCATTTCCCTCTGAAGAAAACTCATTCCTTGTTTTGGGATGAGGTTCTTGGAGCTGCGTTTAATACTCAGTCCTGGATTTCAGTGGCTCAAATGCAGAGACATGACCTCCATCTTGACTATGTGGTTGATCATGCTGCCTGCAGATTTCTGCTAAAGCTTGAGGTGCCTGACCATCCCTGGCTGTCGTCATTCGCCCTAAACTAGCTGTTTGGGAATGGGGCCAGTGATGACTCTTTAGTAGAGATAAGACAGAGCTTGTGGAGGAAAAGTAGTTTCTTCTCCATTCCCATCATTTAGTCCTCTAACTTCATGCTTTTCTTTTTGCCCTTTTATCTTGTGCTGGATTTTAGCCCCCAGCCTCTCGATCATGCTTGGAAAGCATGATAATTTGCATTTATTACACACGTACTATATTGCAGTCACTGGGTAAATAACTTTCCATTGTTCATTTCATTTAATCCTGAAAGCCAGCGTATGCAGTAGATACTAGTTATCCGTATTGGATGGATGAGGTATGGATGGATTAGAAAGGTTCATGTAACTTACCCAATGTGGCACAACTTGTAATGGCAGGGTCAGACTTAGAAACTAAATCTCTCTGATACTAACTTTCAATTTGTTTTTACCCTACTCACCCCTGATATTCATCCCCTGGTCTTTTCTGTTTACCTGGCTTAGAGCAGGTCCTCATCTGCCAAAGACCATGTAGGTGGTTGGAAGGAGTGCTCTGTCCTCACCTCTTCCTCCCATGGCACCTGCAGCCAGAGCCTTCCCGTGTGTGCTGTATATTCTTCTGACCTCTCTGATTCTGAATTGACTCTCAAGACTAAATTGGCTGATATGCACCTTCTAATGGATTCATTGTTTTTCATGGATTACTTGGTTTATCACAAGCTAGGGACAGTTTGACATTTGCTTTCCTATCAGTGATCTGGGAGTGTGCACAGAGCTGCTTGTTTCAGATCTCCTCTCTTTGTTTCTCTACATTTAGCAAAGACTATATAACCATGGCTTTATTATAATACAGTACGTTATAATAAGATCTGCGGGCATTCTCAAGAACTTGGGAGCAATCTAAGAAAGGAGTGAGGTTGGAGAGAGGCGTGTCCTTTGCATCTTCTGATAGATGATGGTGGAGGCTGTGTAATAACATGCCAAAGCCTAGCCCACTTGAAAGCATCACGCTCTCCAGGGAACTGCCTCAGCCTGGGGCACTTATATTATCGATGCTTAGCATTTTTGTATTACTTTACATTTGCGAAGTGCTTTCCAGTGATTTATTAGCTGTTCTTGTTTTTAATAACCCCTGGAGGTACATTGATATTCAGCCTTCTGAGAATGTAAATGCATAGGGAACGTTCATCTCATCAGATATTTTTGGATCTGGGTTCAGGACTCTGACCTCCTGGGATGAGGCCATTTGGGGTCACTGCCTCCCATGGATTAGTAAGAGATCAAGTGGACTTAACTTCAGCTCCTAAAGTCTCCAAGGCAGAGCTGTGGAATGACTGCAGCTATTTAAGGAAATGGCATAGAAGCCATTATCCAAAGAGCTGGATTCCAGTCCTGACTCTGCTGCTGACCAGCTTCACTGACCTTGAGTAGTTGCTTTGCCTACCTATGCCTCAGACTCACCCTCTGTAAAACAAAGGTAACCTCTCAAGCCCCTTTAGGTCCCCCATTATATTAAATTCTATGACTTTGGACTCCTTCTCTGGAACCCCTTGGATAGCCAATGAATTATATGACAGGGAACATGGGTATAGATATAACCCACTGAGGGACTTGCATTGAGAAGGTGCTCACCTTCCTTTTTCTAGGATTCAAGGACTAACTGACAATGATATGCTTTCAGATTCATTTTAAGAAGCACACAATCCTCCTTCACTATAAAAGTAAGATAGCGAGTGGAGCTGTTAGAGGAAAGTCAGACTGAAGCCAAGACCATCAATTCTGTATCTTCTGGGTGTTGTAGAAAGTAATTAGCAGGCTTGATTATCTCACTGGTTCAACACACATTTTAGGGATGTGATGTAATGTGAGGAAACATTTAGTTGTCAGATTTTAGGGCTGTATCAAATTTATTCTTGCAGGAAAAGTCTAGTTGTCCTGGCAACCTAAAATTGATTTTCTTTTTGCTCTTGTCAGCTGAAACTGGTCCCCTTTGAAACATTCCTCTAATTTAATATAGAGAACTGGTGTCTCACCTGGTGACCGAATCGTTTTTAATGACAGGTAACTCCAGCAAATGGCTCCTCTTTCCTACCTGAGCCAGAAGCTGCAGTTTATTACTACCTTCACCCTGTGTTATTCTCTTTGTGGGTTATTTATTTGTGGAGTCAGGTGTAGAAGTAAAGTGGCATTCAATTAATTAAGATTTTAATCAGACCTGTAGAGCAGTGACGTAATTGGCAGCCAATCACTGCCTTTCGTTTTCAGTGACCTCCTAGACATGAGTGGGATTCAAATGGGCTCCGGAAGAGGGAGTCCTTTTGTGTGGATGTCTAGCATTTTTGTAACCCAAAGAGGGTGATGTAATGGCCCAGATTAAAGGAGAAAGCGGAGAGCTGCATGGCTGCTTTCTGCCTCTGTCAGTCATCTCTATCAAGGGGAGGGGTCATCTATGAAGGGTGGAATCGACATCATTAGGAAGAAACTGATGCCCATGACAGTTGAAGAGGTTGTGAGAGAGCAATTCGCTTTCCTTAAATGGTTGCAAATTTCGTGGACCACACATACTGCATCTCAGGATACAGAAGAGAACTTCTGATGGGGAACGGCTATCAGTAATTTTGAGGAAACCTGGAAATCAGCAGAAATGCCAGAAAGTGAGGAGATGAGGAAATAGGTATTATCAAAAAAGTCCAGTACCCACCCCCCCAGCCCGCCCCCAAATGAAACAGGTATCCAGAGTCTAGAATCTGCTGATTTCATTGTGATTCCAGTTGTCGATGGGCCGATGTAGACAGGTGATTTGTGAGTCTTTGAAAGGAAGTAGTGTTCACTGAGAGCCAGAACAGGGTCTTAACCAGTTCCCTTTTTGTCTAGGTTAACCAACGGATGGATTGATATGATGACGCAGACATAGTGGGGAGAATGTGGGCTTTGGAGTTGGATTGTCTGGGTTTAAATCCAGAGTCCTCTGTTATGTATAGAAATGACCTTAGGCAAGTTGTTTAATTTTTGTAACTCAGCTTCGTCTTCATGTCAGTCCTATCCTGGGGCTAATGATAGGACTGACAAAGGAATTTTTTTTTTTTTGGAGAGGGAATCTTGCTGTGTCACCCAGGCCGGAATGCAATGGCACGATATCTGCTCACTGCAACCTCTGCGTCCCGGGCTCAAGTGATTCTCCTGCCTCAGCCTTCCGAGTAGCTGAGATTACAGGCGACAAAGGAATTTTTGAAGACAACATGAAATAATGCATGTGAAGAGCTTAAAACAATTTGCACATATGAATTATTTAATAAATGAGGTTCTTACTACTATTTGTGGGAAGACATTTGAATTTAGTAAAGCACTTGAAAGTCTTTTACATATGTATGGATAAGACGGAGACATGTAAACTAGATTAGGACATAGTGAATTAATATATACACAGATACATGCTTATTAGTGATGTGGGTTGAGAAAGTATATTTCTTGGTGGCAGAAGCTCCAAAGTCAGGCCGGGCATGGTGGCTCACACCTGTAATCCCAGCATTTTGGGAGGCTGAGGCAGATGGATCATTTGAGGTCAGCAGTTTGAGAACAGCCTGGCCAACATGGCGAAACCCTGTCTCCGCTAAAAATGCAAAATATTAGCTGAGTGTGATGGCTTGTGCCTGTAATCCCAGCTACTTGGGAGGCTGAGGCAGGATAATTGCTTGAACCCAGGAGGCGGAGGTTTCAGTGAGCCGAGATTGCACCACTGCACTCCAGCCTGGACGACACAGCAAGACTCTACCTCAAAAAAAAAAAAAAAAAAAAAAAAGATCCAAAGTCATATCGCAAGGATGAGGACATAGGGAAGGGGAAAATTTGTGACCATTTCTGCAACTTTCCAAACTCCTTTCCACTCCCCCATCTTTCTTTCTTCCAAGAAGTTACCATCATTAGCAATTTGCCATGTGTCTAGTTTTTGTATCACATTTATATACCCGTAAATATATGTTTATTTTTTGCTTTAAAAACCTCAACAGTTATTTGTATAAAATTTAAATTCTTTGTTCTTTCGTGAAATATCATGACTACAAGCATTGAAGTAGTTACTCGGAACTACAGTCACATATTTTACAGTTTTACCTGTAAAATATAGTCATTCTTATACTCATAGGCAGAGGGATAACTGTAACCTTTTCCCTTCTCCTTCTCACCTTGGCCTTTGGGAGACTTTGCTTCCTTTTTTTGTGTCTTTCTACCTTGTCCTTCTCCTCCCCTCCTCTCTCCTTGTTTTCCCTTCCCTTGTATTCTGTTTTCTTACCATTCATCCCCTTTTCTCCCTCTTTCCCTCCCTCCCTTGCAATACTTTCCTACCTTTCATACTTTATTATATTTTTAGTCTCTTGTCTTTAGCTTAACACGGGGCTTAGTGGCCAGGTGTTTACATGATATTGTGGGTCCTTGAAAAATCAGGTCTTGGCCACCTAGTCTCAGCTCTGAATTGTCAAGTTCCTGCTGATATATTTTCTTGGACCACTGCTGCTTTGTCTTTAATACTGGAGGTTGCGATAACGTTGTCCAGCTTCAGGAGGCCATGGTAGGGCAGGAGGGATGCATGTGTTGTGTAGTTCCTTGTCTGGAATGCAGTGTGACAGGAGGTTGGCTTCTGTACACATATTCATCTCCTTGGGCTACTTGAGAGGGAGTCTTTATTTTGGTGGGGTGCCCCTAAGAGCGGTGAGCTCAGAACCTCTGTCCTGAGACTTGCTGTATGTTTTCTTGGCCTCCCAATGCTCCTGACATAAGTGACATCCCTGCTTAGGACCCTACACTCATGACTTAAGGCAACCTTTCTGCCCTCCTCTTGACCCCTCCCTCTCCACCCCATGTTCACATTCCTCATCCCAGGTGCAATGCCACCCTGCATGGCTACCTCTGCCAGGCAGCATCTTCATGCTTAGCTCAAATTCCACCTTCTCAGAAACATCTGACTTCACATTTGGTGGCAGTCTCTCCCCTCCTCCATTTCCCATCACTTAGTTTGTACTTTCAGAGATACTTTCATACACCACCTTGTATTGGATGGGTGGTATCTATTTCTGAGTGCTGATCAGAGGGCAGACATCTCTGATCCTTTGGAGGCTAACTCAGTAGCTGGCATTTATAGGCACTCTGTAACTGTTAAATTGAATTACTGAGGAGGCCTGAGGGGTTGGAAGGTTAAATGCAGTTAACCCAGGGAACTAGAAGGGCCCCTGGGAACCTGGTTTAGGAGCATGGCTTTTATGAGCAGCTATCAGCTTTTCACCAGGCTCCTTCTAATCCTGTTTCTCCAGAGGCACAAGTAGAGGTGGTGTTTGCTTAAGATGCTGGTGGCATTCCTAGTGAAGTTAGGTCAGAATGTGCCGTCTCTTCTTTAGCTCTCAACTTCTTAGAGTATCAGCCCTCCTCATATTTGAAAAGCTTAGCTTTTAAAAAGGAGGAAGTAGTTTACCTGATGACCTCTGAATTTCTGACTTTGATTATCAATCCTCTTGAAGAAGACTTTGCAGTTGCCCCTGTTACAAGGAAAGCAGACATGCCAAGTTGCTGCATTTGTGAAATTGAATGAAATTCTGGCTTCATTTTGTGGCTCTGACCTTTGGGAACAGTCCAGGGTCAGACTGCTCACATGATGTGCTCGATAAATCCGCCTCCCAGCAGCACTGTTGAGATCTTAACTAGAATTGCTGCTTGCGAAACACCTTTTTCTGACTTGCAGTTCGGATTCTGCTTGTACTGCTGAATACAGCTTCTAGTGGCTCATTCAGATAAGAACCTTATATATTAGGTAGAAAGAGGATGCATGATACTGAGGAAAGAGAAAAAGAGCCAGCCCAGGACACTTGGATTCCAGTGCTAAATCTGCAAGACATGTTTGCCATGGGGGCCTTAGTTTTCAGATCTATAAAATGGAAACCCTAATCATTATTAGGAAGGGTTGTTATAGAAGCCAACTGAATTGATGTAGATGAAGCATCTAGTAGAGCACCCGACACTCCATCAACAGAGTACCCCAGTGAGGTTACGCAGACTTGCTTCTGACCTGGGCCCCGATAGCTGCTTGAATTAGGATGATTTACATAACTTCAGTGAGGCTGACTTTCGAAACCCATTTGAGTCCCAGTTTCAATGAGTTTAATTTGGGGTTACATATACCTTGCATGCTAATTTGTTAAGATTGGAGAATGTTTGTAAAGGCCTAACCCAGTAGTGTTTTTCAGTCCCTGACCTGGGGATGGACACTCACCAGCACCCCCAAAGAACCAGCCTCTCCGGAGTGGCAGATATGCTTATTGAAGTGGCCGGCCTCAGAGGCGTTGACTGACGTTCTCCTGTACCTTAGTTTATCCTCCGAAACCAAACCCCTAGGTAGAGTAGACCCAGTTATGGAGATGCTGATTTTGTTGTTGTTGTTGCGCAAGCTGGAGAGTGCAGTGGTGCAATCTCGCTCACTGCAACCTCCACCTCCCTGGTTCAAGTGATTCTCTTGCCGCGGCCCTCCTGAGTAGCTGGGACTACAGACATGCACCACCACGCCCGACTAATTTTTGTATTTTCAGTAGAGATGGGGTTTCGCCATGTTGGCTAGGCTGGTCTCCAACTCCTGACCTCAGGTGATTTGTCTGCCTTGACTTCTCGAAGTGTTGGGATTACAGACGTGAGCCACTACATCCGGCCAAGATGCTGATTTTATAAGGATATAAACCATATTGTGCATAGAGAAGTGCAGGTCAGTTTGGTGGAGGATGTTTCCAGAGCTGTCAAAGGAGGAGCTCTTTTGGTTTATTTGTTTTTATTTATTTATTTTTGAGATGGAGTCTCGCTCTGTCGCCCAGGCTGGAGTGCAGTGGTGCAGTCTTGGCTCACTGCAACCTCCACCTCCTGGGTTCAAGCCATTCTCCTGCCTCAGCCTCCTGAGTAGCTGGGATTATAGGCGTGTACCACCACGCCCAGCTAATTTTTATATTTTTAGTGGAGATGGGGTTTCACCATGTTGGTCAGGCTAGTCTCAAACTCCTGTCCTCGTGATCTGCCCACCTCGGCCTCCCAAAGTGTTGAGCCACTGTGCCAGGTTGAGGTTGAGAGACAAGTTAGTGTTTATTCAAGGTGGAGGTGCACAAGTCTCATCTAGGACAATGGCAAGTGGACTGGAGAAGAGGGGCTTATGGGAAGGATGGACAGAAGAAATGGGATGGGATCCAGGAGGCCCAAGGGGGAAGTGGAGGGTTCAAGTCAGAACTTCCGATGCTGGGTCTGGAGACACTTTCTGAATGCCTAGGAGGTAGCTGTGATGTTTTGCAGGATAAGAAAGACAGAGGCTTTCTGTAGCTACCATCCTGCTAGGTGAAATGAAGAGATGGTCTGGGATGTGTGTGTATGTGTGTATGTGTACCCACATACATGCGTGTGTGCATGAGTGTGTATTGGTAACAGAACCAAGGAGATCAGGGACTTACCCAAGGCCATACAGCTGGGAAACAGCTTTCATTTGATTACAGTGCTAAGTTTAGTAATGACTGCGAGAGACAAAAACGGGCAGGGGGAGCATGTAGGGAAAGGGCCTCGGCCCCATTTCCTGCCCTCTCAGGCAGGTAGTGAGTAGGAGTTTTAGGTTTCACTGTTTGATAGCATCACCTCCTCTGCTTTCCAGAAATTATTCCTCGAAGTATGACTCGAATTGTTCCTCTGTTGGAAGATGTATCAGTTCAGAGCTGACTTTCTGCTCTGGTTGTTTACTGAAAAATGGTAGCACTGGCAATTCAGAGGGGGCATAGGCAAGTGAAGAAAAAAAACAATGAACAAACAGGGCATGTGAGGTCAGGGGCCTTGGTTGTGGGTCCTGACCCTGCTTGTAGAGACCCATGTGAATTGGGCAGGTCAATAAACTTCTTAGTGCCTCAGCTTTTTCCTCTGTCAATTAGAGGATAGTGATTCCTGCTTGATGAATTATTGTGGTAGTGCTTTGCAAGTTGCATTGTTGGTCGTAGGATAATAAAGATAAAGGGGTGTACGGACTTGGATTCTGTTTCTATATATGTGAAGCATTAGAGAGAGGTGGTAAATTATTTCTCTCCCATGGGTTGTGTGTATCTCTGATATTATGGTAATGCCTGTATCTTCTCCTTTTGCAGGGTGGGGTGTCTTGGATAGTATGGTTACTGAATGTAGAATCTACTTAACTCCTCTTTTTTATTTCCTGAGACTGGGTCTCACTGTGCTGTTCAGGCTGGAGTGCAGTGGTGTGATCATGGCTCACTGCAGTCTTGAACTCCTGGGCTCAATCTGAGTAGCTGGGATTACAGGTGTGTGCCACCATGCCAGCTAATTAGAAAAGTTTTTTCTTTGTTGGGGGGGGGGGGCGGGTCTCACTATGTTGCCCAGGCTGGCTTTGAATTCTGAAGCTCAAGTGGTCAGCCTGACTTGACCTCCTAAAGTGCTGGGATTAAAGGCATGAGCCACTATTTCTGGCCTCCTTTTTAATATTCTGCCCTGTGCAAAGCACCAGCACCAACAGCCTCCTTCCCACAACCCCCAACAGCTATGCATTAAGTATCACTTTGGTTTGAGGATTTCTTAGCTTGCTGTTTGTCCTGGGAGAATTTCTGAGTTTCTTGGTCTTTGTTTCTTTCTCCAAAAGATGGGGATAGTTCAGCTTTGCCTGCATTGTGGACACTACCTGCAGAAAGCAATGGGAAGACCCTTTGTAAGTTGTACTGAACTCTTTGTATTTTTGAAGTCCATTTTTGTCTTTTCTCCCTTCTGCTAGTGGCTGAGGGACCTCCTTGGTCTTGAAAAGACCCACTTATACGGAGGTAAGAATGGGCTTATAGAGGGAAGTGACTTTCCAAGGGCCTTGGAATGAACTGGATTCTGAGATCTGTGCCCGTCCTTGTCACAATGTGTCAGATGCCTTTATTTAGTGTGGGCCTGATTTGTCCATGCCTGGGACTTTCCCAGAGGAAGACATACTTTCTGGAAACTCTCTGAGGTCTTGAGGGGTGGGAGAGGTCTCTCAGACACAAGTGCTGCTGTGGGCATGGAGGCTTCCGTTCCTCTCTCCTTGTGTTGAGCAGGGATTTGCTCCTTGGATATTTTAGGTTTCAATGACTCAATGTGCTTGTGACCCGGAGGATGCTGTGGTGTGCTTGGCAGCATGCTGGAATTAGTCAGAAGGCAAAACTGCTTGTCCTGACCCCAGAACCCACTTACTCTATATGGATGAGAAAGTCCTCTCGGATCTTCCATTTCCTAATTCATGGCAACTTCAGGAGCGCATTATTTTCTCTGTTACTGCTTTATGGGGTTTAGTGTGGAAATTAAAGAAGAGAACTTCTTATTTTTTGTAAATAATATTGCAATATTCAGATACTGTTAATTTCTGACATTTAAAATGTGCATCTCACTTCTTTGCTCCCTCCCCAAATAAATGTATTGATACTAAAAAAGAAAGCCAGCTAACTTGATGAGGATGGCTGGTAAACGAGCCACTCTGTTTTTGCTTGCTGTCCAAGGCCTCTAAAGTTAAGCCTGGACCATTTCAAGCATATATGGAGGGTATGTATTTTCAAATATACATTAGGGATATATATTTCAAAATCGAGGACACATATTAATAGTAAGAGGAGACCATGTAAGACAAAACACAAGTTTATTTTTTATTTTTATTTACTTGTTTATTTATTATTTTTTTGAGATGGAATTTCTCTCTCATTGCCCAGCGTGGAGTGCAGTGGCGTGATCTCGGCTCGCTGCAACCTCCCCCTCCCTGCTTCAAGCAATTCTCCTGTCTCAGCCTCCCAAGTAGCTGGGATTACAGGCACCCACCACCACGCCTGGCTAATTTTTGTATTTTTCTTTTTTTTTTTTTTTGAGATGGAGTCTCGCTCTGTCGCCCAGGCTAAAGTGCAGTGGCCGGATCTCAGCTCACTGCAAGCTCCGCCTCCCGGGTTTACGCCATTCTCCTGCCTCAGCCTCCCGAGTAGCTGGGACTACAAGCGCCCGCCACCTCGCCTGGCTAGTTTTTTATATTTTTTAGTAGAGATGGGGTTTCACCGGGTTAGCCAGGATGGTCTCGATCTCCTGACCTTGTGATCCGCCCGTCTCGGCCTCCCAAAGTGCTGGGATTACAGGCTTGAGCCACCGTGCCCGGCCTGTATTTTTCTTAAGAGATGGGGTTTCGCTATGTTGGCCAGGCTGGTCTTAAACTCCTGACCTCAAGTGATCCTCCCACCTCGGCCTCCCGAAGTGCTGGGATTACAGGCATGAGCCACCGCACCCAGCCAAAGCACAAGTTTAAAAATTGCAAGTTTCCACCAGCATCCTATCTCCCTTGGCTTATATATTCAAGTCTTCATGGATACTGGGGCTTGTGATCCCCCCGCCCCTTTTGTTAATGCAGCCCATGGAGGCTTCTCATAGAGACATAACCACTGGGCTCCAGAAGCTCTCTATTTAAGAAACTGAGGTTTGGCAAGGTCACACATCGAGGAAATGGCAAAATCAAGACGAAAAGCCAGCTCTTTGGATTCTCAATTCCCTGCTCTTTCTGACACATCACTCTTCCCTCCTGTCAGGTGAAGAGAGAAGCCAGATGGTTTGACAAATGGTTCTTGTTGCTGTCAAATCTGCCTTCTTTCTTTGCTCAGACAGACAGTTCTTACCTTCCCTTTTTCGGGGGACTGGCGGAGGTGGGGTGAGGAGAGAGGTAGGGAGGTGGATGAAGGAAAAAAGAAAGCATTTTATTGCTTGATTCTTTATGTAGTAGTGATGGCCAATAAGTTATTTTTTTCTCTGGCAAGAAGCAAAGTAAAGGCAAGGAGTAATCGTCACCTTGAATTTAGGGCACATAGAGACCTAGAAATGGCGGGCTGTATTAGGAGACAACATTGATTTCATATATATTCATCTTTGAAAAAGCATGTTTAAGATGCCATATCCATAAATACTAATAAGGCTGTCTGATTCCAATTTTCAGGTGAGATTAGCATTTTATTGAGTATTTTATCTGTCAGATTCAATGCTGGATGTACCATCCTCCCAGACTTATTAGCATAATTGCTGTGCTTAAGCAACAATAAAAAAATCAGCAGTAAAATAGCATTTAGTGCAGGCAATTTGTTATCAAAAGCTTTTACTTAAGGACAGCTCCAGCCTGCATTTATTAGCAAGTTAGGGTTATAATTTATTTTTATTTTGAAAAACAAAAGTGGGAGAAAGATTTGGCTTTTTTGTTTTGGAAATAATAGAGAAATTAGAAAGCATTGCCTCTTTGGAAAATTGTCCACATTCCTTCTTCCTGTGCCGAAAGCCGGCTGTGATGGGAATAGATTCCACTTGTGAGCGACATTGGCTCAGACGAAAAGTTGCTCTCCTTGGCATTGGAACAAATGGGTAGTAATGTCCCTTTATGCTTGTACAGACATTTCCAAAACACTTTCAGATCTTGTTTGTTGCTCAAACCTCACACCAGTCTCGTGAGGTCTCCATTCTTAGAAACAGAAAACAAAGTTGAAATGACTTGTTCCAGATGAAGCAGTTGAGTGGCAAAGCGGAGGTGTAAAAACTAGTGTTCCAGCCTCCAGTCTCGTCTCAGCATGGCTCCCCTTCACGTCGTTGTCCAGAGCTCCTGGTGGAGCCTTGGCCTTTTCCATATGTACATGTGCATACATACACATACACACAGATCTCTGCATATACACTGTCTATACAGATACGTGCACACCTGTGCACACACAGTTACGCATATGTACATACTTTTTTTCTAAAATTTAATTATATACTCTTGCATTTGATTTTCATTTGATGTCTTGGTTGAAATACTTCTGCCACATGAACTTCTCTTGATGCCAAATAGCCTCTTAAATCAATCTCTCTCTCATTCTCTCTCTCTCTCTCTCTCTCTCTCCCCCTCTCCCCTCGCCCCTGCGCACGTCTCTAGCTAGTAAGTGAATCAGGAAAGCACTTGTGATTACCATCTGTGAAGACCCGGAACAAAATAAATGATGTTATAAGTTTTTGTAGGGAAGATAGAGATAAGATTTTAAATGTGGAGATTGGGAAATCATTTTTCTTCCTTATTTCTCAGGGAATGTATCACAAATAAATAACATTAAATTGATGCCTTTTAGTGGATTTTAGGCTTCAATTATGGGTAATAATTTTCAAATTGAGAATACAGTTTGAGTGAAAATGGACAACTGAAGCTTCTAAGCTTGAGAGAAGTTATTTTAGCATTCGAGATTTTCTTTCTCAGTAAATTCAAACAAAGATCATATAATCATTGAATCACAGCACGTCTAAAAGTGCAAGGCTCTGTGCTGGCCAACTGTGTGGTTCCAGACTAGCTCAGACATGGCTATCAGCCTCAAGACATGTTTAAACTATGAGAGAGGATACTAACAATACATTAATAATGTTCTTGGTTTTGACTGAATATTCTAAGAACGGGAACTCCAATAGGATTTTTGCTTATGTTATGTCATTGAAATTTAAATTCACTCAATTATTTATTTGACTAAATATTGAGTACTTTATTATGTGCTGTTCATCTGTTGTATTTTACATACGTCATCTCATGTAATTTTTATAACAATCATATGAAATATGATTGAGATAGTAGTCAGTACTGTTATTATTGTTCTCATTAGATGAGGAAATTGAGACTAAGTAACTTGTCAAGTCATTCAGCTAGTAAGTGGTAGAACTGCTGTGGTCTCCCTGTAAACACATATTCTTTTCACGGTGCCACTTGGCAAAAAATGAATGAGCAGATAGCTATGTAGACAGATAGTGCTAATGAATGATTAGAGAACCTCAGAACCTCATGCAGAACCTGGATGTTTACACAGAAAACTGAACTTGAAATCAGACAGCTGTTCAAATCCTGCTGTGCTTCTTAGTGTTTGTAAAATCCTCAATTTAAGGGACCTCTTAGGATTTCAGTGTCTTCCTTTCAATAAAGGATTATAAAATCTTTCTCTCCATATCACAATAAGAATAAATTACAAAATGTATGTGGGTATCTGCAAAGGTACCTAGTTCATGGTGGGTGTTCACCCTATCTTGGAAGTGCCCCTAAACATGCAGGTTTGTGTTTTTTTTTAGAGACAGTGTCTCACCCTATCACCCAGGCTAGAGTGCAGTGGTGCAATCTTGGCTCACTGCAACCTTGGCATCCTGGGTTCAAGTGATTCTCCTTCCTCATCCTCTGAGTAGCTGGGACTATAGGCGCGTGCCACCATGTCCGACTGATTTTTTTTGTATTTTTAGTAGAGACAAGGTTTCACCATGTTGGCCAAGCTGGTCTTGAACTCCTGACTTCAAGTGATCTGACTGCCTTGGCCTCCCAAAATCCTGGGATTACAGACATGAGCCACCATGCTCGGCTCAACATGCAGTTTTGTGTACTGTTTAGGGACAGATGCCGAAGGCACATTGCTTGGGTTTTGATCCGTCCTACCACATAATATATGTGCCTTGGACAAACAACTTCACTTCTAGTGCCGTACTTTATTCATCTGTAAAATGGGCTTACATCATAGGGTCCTTGTGAGGATTAACTAAGGTAGAACGCATAGACCATGTATAACAATGCGTAGACCATATATAACAAGTATAACTGAACACAGCCTTCCCTGCTTCAGTGGTAGCACTTACTATTCCATTATACTACAGCAACCGAGAAGGACAGGTACACAGTGAAGAGTTGAGGACTGTTTATGTTCCCGGCCTCTTCACTCCAAGAGCTTCAACAAGTTTAGCTTAAAACATATGAGTTGTATTTACACAGCTACTAATGACCTTGGGAAAGTTCTTGGCTTCTCTGTCCTTGACTTTTGTTTATCTGAAAGAGTAAACTTCAGATGGCAGAGTGTATGTGGGGAATGGAATGCATCCGCATCCTTGATAAGCTGCCCTGATGGAATGTTGCCATGTGGCTACCGAGGGTCAATTCACTGGTCAAAGGTGGCCTGCGGGTTGGTATTTTTTCTGTGTCTTCTGGGCAAGTTCTGTCTTTCCTCAGTCTGCACATGCCTGGGTCTGTCCTCAGAGCTGTCTCCCATTTCCCTCTTCTCTAGAAAGCATTGATATAATGGGGCCACCTCTTCCTTGGACTGTCTCTCTAGCATCAGAAGGAGGTGGGTGGAAATTTTGGCATACCACTCTTTGACAGGTAACTCTAACACATGTATTTCACCCACCTTCAAAGAGTAAGAATACACTGATCGATACTTAATTTTAAAGATGTGTTGCTGAGGTGAGCTCTAAGATGAACAATTCTTCAGAATCTTTTACTTTCTTGGGCTTGTTGTCCCAAACAACAATTATCTTTATAAAGCCTCTGTGTGTGTGTGTGTGTGTTTGTGTGTGTGTGTGTTAGTGAAACTTGGTAGTGTTGATTTTGAGATGTTTCTTTGGCCTATTCAAAATATAACAGAAAGACAAAAGTGTTTTTCATGTCATTAAATAATGCCTTTATAAGAAAGGACATTAAGATGATACCCTACATT
>NW_022142867.1:0-25441 GCF_007565055.1 Rhinopithecus roxellana | reverse complement strand
TAATGTAGAAAATAATAAAAATTGAAATACATTAGATAAGACTAGAATCTAACAGCAGGTGTACTACAGTTTTGAAACATAATTATTCTCTCTTCCGTTTCCCATTTTTACTAAAGAGAAATCATGGTAGGACTGGTTTGCTTTATTATACTTGGCCTAATGATTTGTATACAGTGCAGCAAGAATAATCATTTTTACATAGGCTTTTAAATTGGCTTTGGTGGTACTGTGTTCCATAGGAGGAATCTCAGATAAGACTTTTTTAAAGCCAAGCCCAGCCATGGATTTGTGCCATCAAATACCTATGAGTTGGGTGATCCTCTCCTCTTGAGGTTTCAAGATAAACTTGAGGCTCCTGGACCTGTCAGAAAGTGACACTGTTTACCTACCACAGGTCAGGAACCCTGTGCAGGGCCTGCATAGACAAAGGTATGAGGCCACTTTTTTCCAAGGGGTTTTTATTGGCTTCATAAGTCAAGTTTGATTCCTTAAAGGAGAGCACACCATTTCAGTCAAAGTCTTGGTAAAATAAACAGTTTCTCTGACTGTGGCCTGTTACAAGTGAAAATTGATTCTTACTACACTTATGCAAATAACTGTATTGTTATAAGTTAGTTATCAGAAACCTGCATTTAAGAACCCCTGTTAGAGTTCTATAGCTGATTATAAAACCACCTTCTAAGGAGGACCAAAACAAGACAATTGTCCATAGAAGACAAAGGTTTTAGGTAGCCATAGGGAAAGACACAATTGACAAGGAAATTTGTTACCTTGTGGCACACAGCAATTTAACATAAAAATTATAATTATTACTGATAATGTACATTAAGTCATATTAGAATTACAGGAGTTTACCCTGATTTTGGAACACATACCAATAACATTTATACAAATACAACCTAAAGAAAACCAAACATCATTTCATATTTGACAATGTTTCCTGTATAATTTTTATACCAAATAAGCCAAATTATGTCACTTTTGGACTCTAGGGAATCTAATGTCTTAAAGGATTAATTAGGTAAGAAAAAGACATAATGTATAATTTGATTTTGGAAAGTTTGTCAAATATCAAAGGTTTAATACTTTTGATGTCATCAAATAGGGTCATTCATTTAACCAAAGTGATAACTCAAAGTTTTCAAAGAAGGCAAACATCTTCATTCTTTAAGAGAGGAGACTTAATGTTCCAAACAATAAGCCCTAATAAAAATAGCACAAAGTCAATTAAATTTGTTTTTCAAAATTTTGTAAGCAATCTATAAAATTTTAATCTTGACCATAAGATACAGCTTCCATAAGCCTTTTATAACCTTTATAATGTTTATTGAGAGTCAGTTAATGCTTCAAGGAAACTTTGTTAATTTGACACAGGGGCCCATATTTTAGTCTTGCTTCAGTGTGCCCTGCAACATTAATGATTAGTTTATAGAGAAACTGAACTTATTTTATCTTTCAGAATCGGTCTTTACAATCTCATGCACTCACCTCTTCCACGATAGTCTCTGGGCCTTGAGTTGAAATGGCTTTAATCTCTGGCCCTGTGTCTCAGGAATGTAGTTTATTTTGATTGGCATCTTCTATGGGACCTGATGATGGGGCTTTAATTGCTGTCAGTGTTTAAAATGTAGTAGGATTTGGTGTCCTTTTTAGACCCAGGACTCAAAGCCCTGTAACTCAGTGTCACAAGTACTTTAAAAGTACATACAGAGAGATACACGGATATAATAACCTTAATTGAAAAAAAGTAATTTCAGTTTTTTCCTAAGTAAACCAAACTTAGTATGACAACTTGATCATATAAAAGTTTTTATTTTTTAATAAATCCTCTTTTTGTGACTCACATAGACTATTCATGACATGCTTGGACTTTCTAGTTTGTCCTGAACATCCCTCTTTCTTAAATAACCAGTCATTTTACTCTAGGACTAAATTTACCATACAAGATTTTTTTCTCACATGAAATTATTTCTTTTTAAGCTTTCTTGTGAAAGAAATCTCTTTATTTTTATAACTTTCTTTGTATCTATTTTATTTTCTCGTTCCTTTTACCTTGTTTTATACATGACTTTTAAATAAGCTTTGAATTAGACAAAAAATTGTTCATCTTCTTTTTTAAAAGGGCACCCTTTGTTTTTAGAGATAATGTTTCCCTGCAAATATATTTTTATTGGTAAATACCCAAATAATGAAATATCTATTATTTAATTTAGTATAACTTTAGATTCTAAATTATGATGAGTTTGTCTACAAGTATTTATTCTCTTACATTTACCTAAGTATTTTATTTTCTTTACCTAGATTATTTATGGAAACTGTGATAGTCATCATTTAAAGTTATGGAACCACTGTTGCAAAATTATAACTGAGACAGTGAAAAAGATTTGACCTAACTGACTGCATCTTGCTTTTTACGTCCAAGCTGTCCTTGCTCATTCCTGGGCATAGGCCAAATTAACTTTTGGAGGAACTAGTTTATAGTTTAGTTTTGAAACAAAGATGACAACAAATTTTACTGCCTGTGGGCTAGACTGCCTAAAGCCACAATATTATAAGTTATGGTAATCTTACTAAATTTAAGATGTAGCTATTTCTGTTTAACCAATATTAATGTTTTATTTATTAAAGATTACACAAGGAAAGATCATTCTGATTTGGGCTGGGTTTATAGTTTTGTAACCCCTATGCCAAATTTTTGACACCTTATAGTTTTTGGCAGGGATAAGTATGAAATTGCTTAATTAATAAATGCAAACAAAAATAGGTGCTGGCAATTTTTAAGATATTTCTAATACTACTTTACCAATAATTTTAAAGCTAGCTTATTTATTAAACATATTACTTAAGTTACATAAACTTGAAAAAGCATTTGACTAGTCTCTTCCTTTTTCCTGATAAAGTATTTGATTCAAGTGCTTTAATTTTCTTAAACTGATTAATTGGAGCCCTTTATATATTTTCAGTAGTGAAACATTGTATACACAACACATAAATACATAGACGTATTAGGCATGCCAATAGGAGTACATCTTATAGATTCATAAAAACCTTTTTCGTTTTTTCCTATCTTAGACTTTCAGATTCTTGATAATCTGTTTCACACTCCTAGGCAGTGGTCAGCTAAATAGCCTTAAATTTGCATATTGAAGGAAGCAACTAACGTGAAAATCAAATAGCAAAATTTACATTATAAAGTACAGAGAGAAAAAGTCTGGTGGTACTAGAGGGAAATTAAAGATGGATGCCAAATCAAACATAAAATTATAGAAATCTATCATAGGATTGTATAAGGAGACCAGTTTTATTTAGATAGGGACTTCCTATCTTTTAACTGGATCTCTGAGCTCTGGACAGAACCCACACTGAATCCTGGGTCTCCAAAAAGGGAGAATTGTTATGAGATTAGACTCTTTTACAGTGCACTTAAAAAAACTTTTTTTTAAACAAAGACATTCCTAAGTGTCTAAACCATACTCTTCATTAAAAACCCAAAAGTAACCTCTGTTGCAACTATTTTAGTCAAAACAAAACAAAACAAAACACAGGGGTCTTGGCTATCTATGTTGCTGGGGTGTGAACATACCACGTACCCTGTTTCACCTCCTGATATTTCTGTTCTTCATCACATCCTGCCTGGTCTCTGACCAATCATCTATTTATGCCTTGATTGACTTCATTTATTCAATAAACATTGGTTGAACACCTGCTTAAGGTGCATATTGTTCCGAAAGCTGGACAGACAAGTAAGGACCCATTCCCTGCTCTTTGGGGGCTTATATCTCCATGGGAAAATCCAAGGCTTTGCCTCTCTGACCCTCAAGGAGCCCATTAGGGTCTGACATGGAGTCTTGCTATGAATATGCTCAGTTCGGGTCTCTCCTGGTCTGTGCTTTCAGAGTCCCCTTGTTCTACTGGTCCCAACTCCTCATTATGCCCAAGGCTGTGGAACAGAGTATCAAATTCAGCAACAAAGGGAACAGAAAAGTTCCCTTCTCTTTCTGTCTTTGTTAGAACCATCAACGTATTTTACAGCTAAATTTGCAAAAAATTTTCTAGTGGTTTGGCAAGGCTTTCCTCATAGAGGAGTGGTAATGAAGCCCTTTTATCCAGCCCCATGGTAGGTACAGTGTCACAGCTGTTGGTGAAATTGATAGGTGCCCATGGATTAATTCAAGCCAGTAGAGAAGAAAGCAGCCATCACCTCCAGGCAAGCCTTTGGGATTCCTGATGGTGGCTTTCTGCTCAGCTCTTCTCCAGAGGGTGCTGGAGTGGGAGAACTCATGTCATTCATCAAAGTTCCACTTTGATGAGGAATGCCTCATTCTGGCACCAAAGTGATATCTGCCTACTTATCACCAGGTTTCAAGCTGATTTATGGGCAACCCAGCTTCTTTGATTTGGTTTACACTTTTGTTTCCTTGAAAGCTTTTCCTGTTTGATGTGCGTTTTTCCCCCCCAGTAATTAACACAAGGTCATGATTACCATTCTGGGGACTCTTTCTGGTGTGGGTTTGCTTGTGTTCCCCAATGGTAGTTCTGGTTACATTGTTTGACCTGATTATTAATGATTTTTTTCCTGTTAGGCAGCTGTGCATTTCATCCTGGCCTTCTGCTTGAATTGTTACAAATTATGAATTGATAGACTTCAAATCAAATTTTATTGTGCCTTATGTAAATACTTGGGAAAGCATTTTTTATTTAAATAAATCAGCACCAAATAGTTTTCTTTTGAACACATAGACTTCTTTTGCATTTCTTTTTTCTTAATTGTTTTTCTGTTGCTGTGAATCTTGAAGATCTGAGTAATGAATGATAGTTACCTTTTTTTAACCAAGTTGTTCATTGCAAGCATTTTTTTGTTATTGTTGTTTTAAGTGAATTCAAATTTGACCTAAGGAGACAGTGGTTATCTTATGCTTTATTGGGTTTTGTTTTAAACTTTGTGAACATCATGGACAAAAAAAAAAAAAAAAGCCCTTAAACCTGCAGATGTTGGGGGGGGGAGGCTGTGTGTGTGCATTTGTATACATAAGTGTGTACGTGAGTTTCATTGAGCTGTTAAGAACAAGAAGCCCTCGAGGTGGGAACAAAAGGGAGGTCTTGCCAAAGCCAGAAAGATGATAAATGTACAAGAGCCCCTTGTTAGGGCAGTTCCACAGAGGGCACATCTGGAGAGAGTCTCGGAATACTGAGTAGCTTACTTTTAGTAACACAGTGCTTGTCTTGGTAGCTAACGTTCATATAAAAAAGGAGACTGAAATGTAAAATATATACTTGCTTTTCAGAAAATCTCTTTTTCTGACAGTTCAGTTTTTTTCTTATTAGAATTGGAACTCAGCCTAGCCTTGTTTTGAACAAGACTTAACAGGATTGTGAGGTGGGGGAAATATTACTATAAAGCCTGGGAAAGGGTTATTACCATCACTCTGAGCTCTCATCATTCTACCTCTCATAAGAATACCTAAGATAAAGGTCTTCAGGGCATGCCTTGAATGATCTGCATCCATCTTGCTAAGCCTTGGGCTCCTACTCAAGCTTCAGGCTGTTTTCCACTCCTGGCTGGGGCCACACTCCTGTCCCCACCCACTCAACCTGCTGCTCAGAATCCCTCTCTCCCTTGCAATTCCTCCTCTAGGACTTTCTTTTCCCCAACACTGGGTCACTGTATCTTGTTCTCAGTGAATTCATCTTCTTTGCCCCATATTCAACCTCCACTCCATCCCCATTTCCCTTCTACTATTCTACCTTTCCATCTGTTATCAAAGGAATATCACTTTCTAACATACTAACTCATTTACTTTTTATGGTGGTTGTTTACTGTCATCTCTTCTGCCTCCGCAGGTCGCTACTTCATTGGAAGTGGAGCCTATTGGAGGGATCTCAGTCTAGGGCTCCAACTGTAGAGAGCAGTGCTTTGTACCTTGCAGGCACTGATCAGTATTTGTTGAAAGCATACATTCCTTGCACTATACTTGTTTTATCTTCTTACTAAATGTGTTCACCCAGCTTTATAGCATCTTTACAGCATGGCTCAGTGCACTGCATGGCAATTGGTACCCAAAAAAGCCTAGAGACTGATCACGTAACCCAGGAGTTTTGTTTTCTCATGGCTCCTGCCTTTGTGTTAGGCAGGGCACTGGCACTCACTGGAGAGAAGACGGATACAAAAAGAGCAGTTAGGAGTGAGAGGAACTCTTATATCTTCAATGGCTGATTTCATTACTACTTTTAAGCAGTTAAAGACATTTAGCAATTTTACTTCCAGAGGATTGTCTGGAATCACTTCTTCGCAAAAGAGAGATAACACTGTCTACAAAGATTTGGTAGAAACACAAGACTCTTAAATTCCTATCTGCATTGGAAAAAGGCCCTAGCCAGTAGCTTTATACTTTCAAGGAAACCAGGAATTGCGTGGAATATTCCATTAGATAACTGAAAGGACTTTTTTTCAGCCTATTTTCTCTGTTGTCCAGATGGTCTAATTTCTATTGTTCTGCCTGTGAGTTCACTGGTTCTTTCCTCTGTCTCCTTCACTCTTCTGCTGAGCTCATCCATTGAGTTTCTTATTTTGACCAATTACTTTTTCCATTTGGTTCTTTCTTCGAAAATCTTTTTTTGTCTGTCAAGATTTTTTTTTTAAATTTGTTTCAAGTGTCTTTATAATGGCTTATTGAAACAATTTTATGATGGCCGTTTGAAAATTCTTCTTAAATGTCTTCCATATCTGTGTCATCCCAGGGTTGGCATGTGTCAATTGTCTTTTTTTCTTTCAAGTTGTGATTTTCCTGGTCCTTGGCATGTCAAGTGATTTTTTCAGTTGTATCTTGGACATTTGGGGAATTATGTTATTAGACTGTGGGTCTTACTTAAACTTGTTTTAACAGATTTTTTCTGCCATTGTGTCACTGGGTCAAGGGATGCCACTTGTTATTGCCAGGTAAGAGTAGAAGTCCAGGTTCCCCACTCTGCCTCCAGTGACACCTGGATCGGAGAAGGGCATCTCATTACTGCTGGGCAAAGGTGGGAGTTCAGATTTCCCACCAGGTCCTCCAGGACGCTGTGCTGGCTGGGAGGGGATAGAGTGCTTTGTTACATTGAGGAAAGGGTGGTCTCATTATCACTGGAGGATGATGGAGGTTCCAACTCCCCTCTTAGCCTTCTCTGACATCAGTCACCCAGCAGGTAGAAGATGTGAGATTACAGCCTCCACCCCAATCTTTGCTGATGGGGGTTGGGGTAGGGCCACAGTTTTTCCATGAGTTCGATTGGTGTAGGGCAGTTACTGTCTAGAGGTTTTCGGTCTTGCTAGGCTGCCACTTTCCTGATCCTTTAGCTAGAGAGAGCTGGCTTTTCTTGGAGCTTTTTTTGTCTACATCCCACTGGCATGAAAAAACATACGAGTACAAAGAGTTCTCCACCATGATGTTCCTCAGATCCCGAGGTGTTCCCTAGCTGGTCTGCCTTTCTTCTCTCCACCTTTCGGAGTCTCTTATGTTTGTTTACATGTAGTGTCCAGGGTTTTTAGTTGTGCTTTTTGCAATAGGAAGAAGTGTGCCTACTCAATCTTATCCCAGAACTGGAAATCTGGAAGAACTATTTTAATTTCCTGTTTTAGAAGAAACAACTGTGAAAAGAAGATCAAAAAAGAATAAAAGGTTTTATGTTGGCATGTTTGTTGTTGTTGTTATTATTATTATTATTGTAATTTCAAGAACCCTTTCTGTGGCTTTTTTCTTCTGATCTGTTTCTTAGAATTGATTTCCCTTCAACTTGGTGTTTTGATATTTTGTGATCTTCCAGTGGGAAATTGTCTACCGCTTACCCCCCTCCCCCCACCCGAAAGTGCAATTGCTTCTTGCTTTAAAACTAGGTATTTATCTAGTTGATGTTCCATGGTAATTGGCGACATCTTGAGTAGAAACCAAGTAAGTGGATTTTAAGTTTCCCCATGAGATGTGCTGTAAATGTGCCTCTGCTCTCTCTGGCTGGGGAGAGCTGCTCTTTCAGGCTTTGACCTTTGAGTGTCCCTCTTGGTCATTCTTGGTAGTGCCTGAGTTATTTTTCAGCAGCAGTGCAGGAAAGGAACACTCTAACCTCCAGCACAGGACATAGAGGAGAAAGGAGCCTTACAACTGCCCCATGTTCTCTTTGGGTTGGTTCTCACCATTTGGCTCCCCTGCTTGAGTTTCTTTGACCATGCCTGGAGAGTGGCTTGGCACAAGGCCCTCTGGTCAGTGGGATGTGCATGCCCACTGTCTAGTGGGGCAGCCAGGAGGGAGATCAGGTGGACGAGAGGTAGAAGATACGCATTTTAGGTTCAGTCGTGCCAGAGAATCGTGATGTGTTTTGACTCTGAGCAAACTGGCGGGCGTTGCTGTGCTTCCCAAACGTCCCTTCCAGCACAAAGTGCCCGCAGATCGACACTCAGACTCCTCTGTCCAGTCCCCAGTGGTGAGGGCTGAGGCCGGCTTCCTTCCTGGTTTCTGTCCAGTGCCTTTCATCAACACCGTCATGTCGTTGTTCATACCCGGTTTATTGTAAAAATTGCTGATCATTCTAATTTGGAGGTGACTCTTTTTTCTTAACCACAGTTGAAATTATTCTTATAGCTGACTCTGTAATCATTACAAAAGGGAATAAAGAACTATTCAAAGCTTTGCTTCACTGAATATATGTGTTTCTTTCTGGGGGAAAAGCTCCTGCCTCTTTGATCAGCCCCGTCATGGTCTGTATCCTCTCTGCTTGGCACTGTAGCACTCATATTCTGTGAATTTGGGGGACTTTTTTTTTTTTAACAGCTGCTGATGACAAACAACCGTACATCAATTTTGACTGATATTTTGTTTGCCTTTTAAGATTTAATTAACATTTGTAAAATTTGGGAGAGTTAAACTTCATCATGAGATAATAAGAATCCAGTGCTGTTTCTAGATAATTGTCTTCAGCTGAAGGATAAATATAGCTGGAAAGGGAGAATTTTGGAAGCGGGACTAAGTAGTAACTGAAGTATTTACCTTTAAAGTTGGAGCTGGTGATAACATTGGTTATGTGAGTATTAAATTGGAGACATGCATCACTGTTAAATCCAGTAAAATAATAAGGCAGTGGTTCAGTTTGAAAGACATTTTCAGAATGCAGTGATTGAAAATGTATTCATACCAACTTAGAGATCATCTCCTCAAATTTCAGACATGTTTAACCTATACTCTACCTTTATATAGAAAGACAAAATTATTAATAAACACACAAATCCCTTTTATGTACATTTACTAATGAGAAGTTTAGATACATTCATCTTCTCCAAATGCAACTGAGAAAAATTTAAGTTTTTTTAAAACACACATTCCTGAGTTTGTGTTTAGTCTTGAGAAGGTCAAGTCAACTCAAGAGTCTGAAATTGTTTTTAAACATTTAACAACCTAGAATCAGCATTAATGATGAGTGTCTTCGGCTTCAAGGTCACAACCATTTTTATGATTATTACTACTGTTTATTTATGTTAATGGTATGCAAGTCTTTGTGTAGCATCATAAAGAGTCCCTGATTGAATGCTTTCAATGTGAATTTAGAAGGTTAAACACAGGGCAGGGGGAAACTAAAACCAGCCAACAAACAAAAACTCTACAAGGGGTGGAGACATGACATGTAATACTGATCTGGACAGGTAGATGGTGATAACTCAGCTGGAGGACTTCAAACCAGTGGGGTCTCATAAATTCTAGACAAAGAAAACTCTCCCAGCTGGGCGCTGTGGCTCACGCCTGTAATCCCAGCACTTTGAGAGGTTGAGGCGGGCAGATCACTTGAGGCCAGGAGTTTGAGACCAGCCTGGTCAACATGGTGAAACCCCTGTCTCTATAAAAATACAAAAATACAAAAATTAGCTGGGCTTGATGGCAGGCGCCTGTAATCCCAGCTTCTCGGGAGGCTGAGGCAGGAAAATAGCTTGAACCCAGGAGGTGGAGGCTGCAGTGAACTGAGATCACGCCATTGCACTCCAGCCTGAGGGACAAGAGTCTCCCCTCCCCACAAAAAAAAGAAAAGAAAAAGAAAACTCCCGCAAAATTCCAAGCACTTTTATTGATTCATTATTCATTTAGTGAACACTTGTTGAGTACGGGTTACATACTAAGCATTATGCTGGGTGCTGGCTTTATAGCAATGAGTAAGACATAGCCCTAGGCCCTAGAAGACTTACAATCTGACAACCTAATGGGAGAGAGAGACTACAACAGACAATGATAAATGCAGGATATATTCCAGTTATTAAATGCTGAGTAACAAATGACCCCATGACTTACAGGCTTAAAATAACCATTTCATTGTGCCAGTGGATTCACTGGGTCAGGATTCTGAACAGAGCCCAGTGGGAACAGCTAGGCTCTTCTCCAGGATGCCTGGTTCCCAGTGGGGAGACTCCAGAGTAGGGGATAGAAATCAAGGGCTGGTGTCTTTACTCACAGACCCAGGGGTTGATGTTGGCTGTTGGCTGGGACCTCAACTGGAGCTGTCAACTGGAGCAGCCTGTCCATGTAGCCCAGGCTTCCCCCTGGCAGACAGCTTCAAGGGAGTAGCATTTCTTAGCTCGTAGTTTAGGACTCCAAAAGTCAGTGTCCCCATTCACGGGTCATAAGATTATGACATGGCCTTGAGAGTCATGCATTTTTTCTGCCACATTATCCTGGTTACAAGCAAGTTAGTAGCCCTCTTAGATCAAGAAAGGGGAAATTCCATTTTACCTCTTGATGGGGGAATGACTTATGTTCTAGAAGAGCCTGGGGGATATACAATATTGTTGTAGCCATCTTTGGAAAATACAGTCTGCTGTAGATGATAATTTTTAAATATGTCTTTGACAATCTTCCCTGAAAAAAGTGAAACCCCATTTCCCTAACTCTTAAGTGCAGGCTAGTGACTCTCTTCTCTTCAACTAAGTGACATAAATGGTGCTTTGTAACTTTCGAGGTGAGGCCATAGCTTCTGCCTGGTTTCCTCTCTCTTTTTCTCTGTCCTCTGTCATCCCAGAGGAAGCCAACCACCATGACATTCAAGCATCCCTCAGATGGGCCCATGAGAAGAGGAACTGAGATCTACAGCCAATAGCCAGCACCACCTTGCCAGCCTCAGGCAAGCCCAACTGACATCTTGACTGCAACATTCCAAGAGACCCCAAGCCAGAACCGCTCAGCCATGTCAGTCCTGAATTCTCCACCTTCAGAAACTGTTGGAGATAATAAGTGTTTTTGTCATTTTGAGCCATCATATTTTGGTTATGAGGAATAGATAACCAGTACCTACAGCCTGACATATAGGCATGCAGGAGTGTGTATTGGGTGTATATATGACAGCCACCTTGTCCAGGTTCCTGGCTCAGGTAGACTTTCTGGAGGAGGAACACGTTGATAAGTCTAAAATAGCTTATCCTGGCATTTAGTAAGCATCTTTCTTACTGGCATCCTACTTGGCATATCAAAGTTCACACATCTAATGTGAACATTGGCATATCCAAGAACATTGGAAATGGGAAAAGAATTACAGGTGAATGGTTGTCAAAGTATAGTTAATTGTCTGTGAAATGGGACTTCCTCTTCCTCTTGCACTAGTTAGAGAATGAAGAGAGCCAATGTATCTAAAGAGCTGAGAGCAGGACCTGGCCCTAGTTGGGCCACAGTAATTTACCTACCCCTATCTTTTCAAGTCAGCCTCAGCATCACCTTGGAGTTGCTACAAATGGGGAATCTCAGGCCCCTCCCTTCAGATCTAGGAATCTGCATTGTAACAAATTGTAGTGATGCAACTTGTTAGAGTTGAGAAGCCCTGCTGCAGAAGACAGAGGCTCTGTATTGCAGTGGAGTTCCTGGTACATCGCAGGTAGAGTTCATGGTGGGGAAATTTGGATGACAGCCTTGAAAACCAGAAGTAACTAATTAAAGAAACAAAATCATTTCTCCTGGTTTTTACAAATGACTTTCTTACTTCTAGGTTCTATTTTTAACCTGAAGTGCTCTTTGAATAAAAATAAGACTGAAAAAAAAGATAAATCGGTTCCTGTAATTTCCTTTTTTTCTGGTACTTTAACCTCCCTCTTGGGACTGTAGAGCTCATTAATCCAGTCCCAGAGAAAATTGTCATTTTTCATTAATGGATTCTTAACCTTCACCTTATCTGAGTATGTGCAGAATTAAGTCTCTCTTGAACAGCCTCCAATCCCCACTCCCCTGCCAGCTCATTTTCTCCAGAAAGGACCTGGAGGATCAATATTGCAGAGGAACCTGAGTTGATCAATGGGACAAGGTTTCCTTTGCAACACTGTGTGGCTCATGATGACTTCCTTGGCTGAGCTGTAATTGTGGTGGCAGGCTAGAGAGCAAAATGATGCATTTGCAGGAAGCTGCAGTTCTCCCTGTTGTTCTGATGGAAAGGATCACAGGCTGGCCCAGCTTTGCAGTGACCCCAGGCTGAAGCGTGTTGTTTTAGCTCCAGCCAAAATGCAAAGTGTGATTGGGATCTGCCATTCTAAAATGAGGCAATAGAAGGTCTCTGTGTTTATGAGTTTGGATGGATCAGAAATTGTGGCCAAATAGAATAACCTTCTCAAGAGACAAGAGCCATCCTGCGAGGGCAGTGTAACACATGGACTGTATGGCTCCAGGAACAGATGGAGCCTCATTTGAATTCCAATATGTCACTTGTTTGTCCCCGATTCTTTACAAAGAGCAGAGGAGGGACCTATGGTGTCCCTCGTCAATGTAGTAAATATGATTATTGAAGAAAAGAAGAGGTGCTGATAATTCTCTCCAGAGTAATCCTGAGCAATCAAAAAATGAGATTACGCTGCCTCTGGTTATGCCCGAGCACACACACTGTTTTTCCCCTGGTCCAGACCAGCTCTGGTTAGATACTGGGTGGAAATAGAAGGAGCCAAAGACAGTGCAGGCCTTCTCATAGATAATTAAGATTGCACTGTGGTTATTTGGAGATAAAATGGCATACGATTTAAGATAAAACTCTGAATTCAGACAGCGCACCCCATCATTTACTGTGCATCCCTTCCTATAGTATCTGGCACACAGGCCTTAATGTGAAATATTAGTTAACACTTATCGAATGCTTTCTCCATGAGTCATAAATAGGTAAGTGTTCACTCATTAGCATTATTCTGCTGTGATTTTCTCATAGAAGTCATGTACAATTTGACGTTTTTCTCATGGGGACCTGGCTGAAGGATGAACACAGAATTTCTAGTTTTTCCTTTTGCTGTCTGTCCTCATTTCTTCCTTCCCCCTTCTGTCCACATTCATCGCAATGCAAAGTTAGGCCCTTAGAAGCCCTCCTTAGTGCCCTTCCTTTCCCTTTCTCCTTCCCCGTTGCCCTGGCAGTGTTGAGGGAGTTGGTGCCTCTGGGAGCCTTTTAGAGAACAAGCCGGTGTTCTCGGGGGGCAGGAGGCAGAGTCTTTACACAGCATTGATGTCAAGCTGCTTTAGTCTATTCTCACACTGCTGTGAAGAACTACCTGAGACTGGGTAATTTATGAAGAAAAGGGATTTAATCGACTCACAGTACAGGAAGCATGGCTGGGGAGGCCTCAGGAAACTTGCAGTCATGGCGGAAGACGAAGGGGAAGCAGACACATCTTTACATGGCTGGAGGAGAGAGTGAAAGGGAGATAGTGCACACTTTTAAATAACCAGATCTCATGATAACTCACTTGCTGTCACGAGAAGAGCAAGGGGGAAATCCACCCCATGGTCTAGTCACCTCCCACCAGCCCCTTCCCCAACATTGGGGATTACAGTATGAGATTTGGGTGGGGACACAGAGCCAAACCATATCACATGCCCACAGCCATAACCCCAGGCAGCTTGGTCTGCCATTGTCATCAACAAGGAGCCGGTGTGGGCAGCAGAATCAGTCATTCCCTTAAGAAACAATGTGTGTGTGTGTGTGTGTGTGTGTGTGTGTGTGTGTATGACCACATCTACCAAATGCCTTCCCAGCAACACCTAGTATTTGATTAGATAACTGGGTCTGTACTCTAGCCAGTAGACTCATAAAACTGACCATCACACCAGCCATGTGGTTTGAGCCCTTGAAGTTGGTCTCATTAGCCTGAGCTTTGAATACTGAAAGAATTGTAGGAGGGGGTAGGCATGACAAGAAGATGTGTTGAGATGGTGAACGAATGCCTGCTGAAAACGTTTGCAGTCCTATAGAAAAGCTTTTTTGTATGTTTCTGCAAGTCCGATGCACAGTGTTGCAATGTGCTATTTATGCAGAAAAGACTGAGGCCAATTAATGTGTGTGTGTTTTTAATTCCTCTATAATTACCAAACTAGAATCATTTTAAAACCTGCGTTATTAAGCATTTCTGTTATATCCAGATGTTCTTTAGAATTAATATACGTAATCTGTCCCAAAGGCTTACTGCATCATGAATTTCAACAAGGAAATCTTAGGGCTTCAGAAAAGGAATCAATATCAGCAGTAATTCTGGCATATATTTGAGGAGTTTCTGGAGTTTAAAATATAGAATCTTGGATAATATAAGCAAGATATTCACCCCTTAACAAGCTATGTAATTTTGTCTTTACTCGAAACAACATGTAAGCTCCAGGTCAGTTTCCCTATTAACATTCACGCACTCCGTCAGCATAAAGGAAAAGACAGTCAGACTGCATGTAGTGTTCCCAGCACTCCGTGAAGTTCCTTCTACATGTGAGCTTATTTAAACCTAATAACAACCATGACAGATGAGGAAACCGAGGCACAGCAGGTTAAATAGCATGTCCAAAGTCTCACAAGGTGGGAACAGGATGTAACCCAGCCTGAGCAATTATGTGTCTAAATTCTGCCCTAAAGGTAGTATTTGCCACCTGGTTTATTTTTCTCACTGTCATGGCCATAAGACAGATTTCTCAACCTCAGCTGTGGTAACACTTGGGACTGGATCGTTCTTTGTCATGGGACTGTTCTGTGCATTGTAGGATGTTTAACAGCATCTCGGGCTCCTACCCTTAATTAGTAGCATCCCCCTCTCAAATCGTGACAATGAAAAATGTCTCCAGACATTGACGAATGTCCCAGAGGAGAGGGGATTGTTAAATCACTCTCAGCTGAGAGCCACTTGCCAAAGCATGAAAAATTACTTGAAGATTATATTTAGGTACAAGCAAGAAGTATAATTTAGAGGTTTTTATTCTATTTAGGAAAGAATATAAATATCTTTTGCATATCCACTTTTAATATTGAGAAGAGGAAACACAAAACTCTTCAATAAGCATATTAGTTAGTACAATAAACATGTGTTCTTTATTATGGAATAGTCACGGGAATATAAAACAGAAGAGTGGGAAGAATGACATATGAGAGACTGAAGAAGAGCTGGGAGAAACAGAAATAGAAAATGCATCGTGTCAAAAAGAGAAATTATTAAAATAGAACCAACAGGTTGCCAGCCTGAATTGTCTGGGTAAACCCTATGTGTAGCTTTTCATTGCTATTGACAGTGAGGCCGAGACCACATTTCAGTCAATCAACAGTGGGTATTTATTGATGAGGACATTTCCTCTAGAGTCCAGGTAAGTCATTTCATTTCCAGAACTCCGGCAGGCACTTAACTCCCCTGGGTGCCCTCTGTGGGTGACCTCCCTGGGGCTGGACCAGTGGTCTCCTTCCCAGGCTCTCCTTCTAGCCTCCCACCATTCCACCTGTCCAGTCCTTCTAGGGGCTCCTGCAAGATGACGGCTCTAGGTTAGGAGCTGCAGGGAATGTAAAGATGTCTGGCAAGGAGGCAGAGTGGTTCAGAGAGGAAAACATCAGCCCCAGGAGTAATGCGTACATCGGTCAGTACATTCCTACAGGGCTGAGGTAGGAGGAGAGAGAGCCTGTTGGGTGCATTGGGAACATTTGGGAGTCAGAAGAGGCAGCTATCACTGTGGAAGATTTCCCAGAGGAGGGGCCGACTAGGTTTAGATGTCGAAAATATTTACCGTGACCACATGGAATAACATTTTAAGAAATAAACCTAAGCAGGTGTACTTACTCCATCAATAATCACTTAGAGCAGCATTTCCCAAACTGTTTTATGGAATGCTAGTTCTTTAACATCCCTAGCAGTGCAAGGTCTGGGCTTCCATGCCCTGGCCCCTCTTTGAAAGCACTCACTGTCCATTAGCACATTAAATGTTCAGAGAAGGCCAAAGGGAAAAGCATTGGTTTATCTCGTTTTTTTCCAAATGACCCATCTCCTAAAACACTTGTTAGCATCGGCAAATTAAAGTGTTCCTGGATCCGTTCCATGGAACAAGTTTGGGAAAGTTGTTGGTGTCATTTTCCTGTGAAGCACTCACCTCTTGTGAACTTCTGTTACTACCTCCTCCATTGGACACGGAGTTCTAAGAGGACAGCAACTTTGCCTCATGTTCACAGCTGACTTCCCCAGTGCCTGAAGCAGTTCCGGGCACCCAGTAAGTGCCTAAGTGTTTGCTCAGTGAGCAGGACCTGACGTGACTTTCTTGACCATCCAGTTGACCACTCCTTCCCCTAATTTTTCCTCTCCTTGCTCTTTTTTTTTTTTTTTTTGAGATAGTCTCGCTCTGTTGCCCAGGCTGGAGTGCAGTGGCACGATCTCGGGTCACTGCAATCTCTACCTCCCAGGTTCAAGAGATTCTCCTGCCTCAGCCTCCCGAGTAGCTGGGACTACAGGTGCAAACCATCACACTCGGCTAATTTTTTATATTTTTGGTAAAGACAGGGTTTCACCATGTTGGCCAGGCTGATCTCGAACTCTTGACCCCAAGCGATCCGCTTGTCTCGGCCTCCCAAAATGCTGAGATTACAGGCATTGAGTCACCGTGCGGAACCCTCTCCTTGCTTCTTAACACATTGGATTGAACTGTGATTCGTAACTCTAGTCTTTACCCTAACTCCGTTGCGTCAGACCTATTAGGGACCCTGCGTAGGACCATGGTCCTACCCCTCGCTGACTTAATCATCCCCAACCCAGGTACTAGGTGTTATTTGATGCGACTTATCTGTTGGGTTTGCCCTGACTGCCGCCTTTTTTCCTTTTCAAACACTTTCATAGTTTCCAGGACACCTTTTCTGCAGATTTCCCTCCAGCCCCCAGTCTCTCCAGTTCCTGGCTTTTTCTTAACATTGCTGTTATTTGGTAAAGCATCAGCACTCAGTGTCTGATGCCTTAACTTACTAGGTCCTATTTCTTTTCTCCTAGAAAGACA
The DNA here is from genome assembly GCF_007565055.1 of Rhinopithecus roxellana. Classification (NCBI taxonomy): domain Eukaryota; kingdom Metazoa; phylum Chordata; class Mammalia; order Primates; family Cercopithecidae; genus Rhinopithecus; species Rhinopithecus roxellana. The sequence goes on along the minus strand of NW_022142867.1, from coordinate 8,201 downwards.
GTGCCCTTCAGACGGCAAACCACATCATCCTAGAAAGAGGTCAGGGTTATCTTTCTGGCTTGGGATTGGGTGTCATTAAGCCTCATGAAGTTATGCAAGTCCAAAAGTCCTGGCACCTTCAAGGGCTCTAGAATATCCAGCACATGAATCACAGAGCCTTGCGGGTGTGAGCTGCCTCTGCACACGGTGGGGAGAGCCTGAACAATGTCAGGAAGCTTTGGGAACAGATAGGATTGGAGCAGACCTTGAGAACATTCACATTCAAGACTTGCCCTAATGCTACCGCTAGACAATCAGTCTGCCTGCTGGCCCTGACACCTGCCCCAGAGAGAAGCATAGAGCCATGCCTGTGTGACGAGCCCCGAGGGCATGGCATGCCTCCCTAAGTGTCTCCAGGTTCTCTGCATGTGTAGTTTTGGATCTGAGAGACAGAGAGTGACCTTCGTAGAGTTCTGTCCTCTTCAGAATAGTCAAAGGTGACCGAGGCATGACACAGCCTGATGCAAGGTCTCTTCCTCCTTCTGCAGCTTTGACCACGTGATGAAATTCTGCAATGTTTGCTTTTACTACAGGCATCGTGGACATGCTGAGTGAACTGTTACATGAAGTGTGCACTGGGAAACACTTTGGGCTTTTAAAGATGACTGGCTACGGACAAACTTCTCATTCTGATGATCGTGAAGTTGCTGTATTTCTAGGTGGCTTTAAATCTTGGAATGGTAGGAGCATTCCTTGCAGGGCACGCCATATAATGAATGTTCATTTAAAAGGTGTTTATAACCCGCGCAGTGGTTGTCCTGCAGTGCTTGTCTGCTCTGAATAGTTACTTTTTTTCTCTTATTTTGGGAAGACTGCCACTGGAAAGGAAAAGCAGGACTCTTACCCTGAAAATAGGAGCCAGTTTCTTATCTTGAATTATCCTTCAGCTTGGTTTTTGGTTAAATGAGACATTTGCTTCAAGCTCTGAATTATGCTTCTGGTGTGATTAAATTAAATTGCATTATATTCTTTTGGAGAAAAGAAGAATGTATTTAATTTTTACTTAATATCAAGATCCCCAGAAAGTCCTCAATAAATACTATTCTTCACAGTTACATTTCTAAACAATTTGAGAAATTAAGCAAGGACTTGGAAGATGGTAGTCAAAACATCTCCTGGGGCAAGTAAGGTGCAGGGAGGCAGGAATTTGTCTAGGGAAGGATCCCTTCTAAGGGAAACTAGAAGTAAGGAAGTTGTTCCTCTTTAAAAGCTAAGTGTATCAGATCATCAGTGGAAACCATTTTATTCATTAATTTCTCAAGTGGTTAAGGAACTCCTGTAATGTGACAGGCACCAAGTCTGATAACTTAAAGATGGACAAAATAAGTTTCCTCTGTCAAGAAACAGTCTTGTGGAGGGCACATGCAAGCACATGCAAACATATACACATACATATGCACATACATGTACACACAAATGCATACACATATGCATGCATATATATATACATGCAAACACACATACATACACATGCACATACACACATGCACACATACACATATAGACACATGCACACACGCACATATACAGACATGCATATACACACATGCATGCACACATTCACACACACACACACTACTCTGCAAAGGAATGGGGACCAGGTTTGGCTGACAGAGGAAACAGGAGTGGCTCATAAAGCGTTGTTATAACATTGCCAAGAAGCATTATCTTTTAGATTAGTGTCGTGCGTTCAAATTACAATGAGAACTACACATGTAATTTTAAATTTTCTGGTAGCCACATTAAGAGATAGGTGAAATTAATTTTAATAATATATCTGATTAACATAATCTGTTCAAAATATTACCATTTCAAAATGTATCCATTATAAAAATTAATGAGATATTTGACATTCTCTTTTTTTGTTGGAAATCTTCAAAACCCAGTGTGTATTTTATGCCTACAGCATATCTCAGTTTGGACTAGTCACATTTCACATGTTCAGCAGCCTCATGTGGCTGGTGGCTAATGGAGTGGACAGCACAGCTGTAGACAATGATTGCATGTATCCTTCTTTTACATACAGGAAAATTATGGCTTAGAAAAGTAAACTACCTTCATCAGAATTGACTTCCATTTTCAACAATATGGCAGCTTAGGTTATTTTGCCTGACCTTTCTTCTAAAAATATTGGATAAAATATATTTTTAAATCTTCTTAAAAGTATCAAAGAGCTGTCAAGATAGTAAGGACATACCAGGCAAAATCTAAGGGAAGACAGTGCAGATAGTCAGGGCACCACAGCGTTGCTGAGGATATACACAAAGTCAGGCAAATCTGATTGTCAGCATTCCAGCAGTGTCAACACAGATGTCAAAGCCCAGTCTGTCTTGGAGTCTAACAGGGATTCTTCCTTCATAAAACTGGAACCGTGAAAGGCTGTAACCTCAATGTAAAGATGAGCCAAAAGGAAGGTTGATCACCCCACAGGTCTAGTGGCCAACAAGGAAGTTTGTATTGGTCTGAGTTGAGCTGAAGATAATAAAAATCTCTGAAAAGTGGTGACCAAAGAGCAGCCTGCTTGCAGATTTGCAGTGTGTATTCAAATCACCCAGATGCTCTAGAAATCTCTAACCATAATGTTAGCTTCAGATAGTCTTGGACTGGGCATGTGGCACCTGTCAGAAACAATAAACTGTAAAAATTAACCTAGGAGGTTTTAAAATGAATCAAAGGAACCTGTAGAAATAAGAAACTACTGGATTGAAAAGCTCACCATATAGGTTTAATGTCAGCTTAAACACAGCTGGAAAGACTGTTAGTGAACTGGAAGACACAACAGAAGGAAATATCCAGAATGCAGCAGGGATACAGACATGAAAAAATATTTTTTAACAAACATAGGAAAGAGATTAAGTATGTCTTTCCAGAAAATGGGGATGGGGGGAAGAAAGAGACAGTATTTGAGGAGATAATGGCTCAGAATTTTCTAGAACTGGCAAATAATACTAATCCAAAGATTCAAGAAGCCCAATGAAACCCATGGAAAATAAAAGAAAAAAGCAGTCACACATAGATGCATCATAGTGAAACTGTGGAACACCAAAATATAAAAGACATTAAATGTCACCAGAAGAGAAAAGACAGACCACCTTCCAAAGAGCGACACTCTAAGTCTAACTTCTTCCCAGCAGCAGCAGAAGCCAGAAGATGATGCAATCGTATCTTTAATGTGTGCTGAAAGAAAAATAAGTTCTAAGTCTAGAACTCTACATCCAGCAAAAATAACTTCCAAGAATAATGGCAAAATAAACACATTTTCAGATAAACAGTAATTGTGTTTTTCACCATCATATCCTCACTAAAGAAAATGCTAAAGATAATTATTCAGGAAAAGGAAAAAGCTCTCAGATGGATGGCCTGAGATATGAGAATGAAAGAAGAGAAAAAAAGGTGATATGTGGATAGATATAAATGAACACTGTATAAACAATCAGAAAGTCTTGTGGAGTTAAATTAGAAGGACAATATTAGAACGTTAGGCCAGAATAACATAAAAGACACTAGGAAGGATAAATTGAGATATTTAAAAAATGCATGACTTGCAGCCGGGCACAGTGGCTCACACCTGTAATCCCAGCACTTTGGGATCCTGAGTCGGGCAGATCACCTGAGGTCAGGAGTTTGCGACCAGATTAGCCAACATGGGGGAACCGTGTTTCTACTAAAAATACAAAAATTAGCTGGGTGTGGTGGCAGGCACCTGTAATCCTAGCTACCCAGGAGGCTGAGGCAGGAGAATTGCTTAAACCCGGGAGGCAGAGGTTGCAGTGAGCTGAGATTGTACCACTGCACTCCAGCTTGGGCAACAGAGCAAGTCTCTGTCTCCAAAAAAAAAAAAAGGATAACTTCTAAACTAGTAGACGGAAAAAATGGTTATTGCAAAAGACGGGGAGAAGGAAGAGAGAAGAAAGGCACCTTGGAAACATGAGACAAAAAACAAAAAACAAAAAAAACCCGAAAGCACGAAATAGGACAATCCTTGTAAATCCAAGAACAGTTACACTTCCCTACACACTGCCCAACTCTGGTCTTTACCAGAGGAGAGGAAGGTGAATTTAGAATTGAAAGCACCATTGAAAGAAACACAGTTAAATCACTTGTTCAAGACTGTCAGCTAGAAAATACTGTAGTCAGGAAATCAAACCAGCCTTGGCTTGTTGAGGCAACATTGGCCTCCTTGAAGTTTAGTTTTGTCCATATTATGTGTAACTCTCTTCTGCATCTACATCATGGATTGGTGTAGAGACAGCCTCCCAACTCATGTAATTGGTATCGTACACAATCTTTGTTTTGGTATTTTAAATGTCAGTCCACAAAAGTCAAACAGCTGCAATTTAACCTTGTACTTTAATGTAATTAATCAACATCTACAGGACTATGACAGGTAGAAAAAATATGTATACATCTTTAGTCCTGTCTGGTTCTAGTTTCACCCACTTCCAGAGCTGCTGGAAGTGGACAGTGTCCTTCCTTGTGTCTCAGATACTTGGTTCCCCATGATATTCTAATTTTGGGGGCATGGTGGGGCAGGTGGGATTGGCCCCCTTGGTCTGAGTCAGCTTTCAGAATGACATCTCTCAAACTGAATTGTATGGCGATGGTATAGTTTTCCTGGTTTCATTCAGTTCCTAAGTACCACATTTTAACTCTTTTACATACTTCTTATTCCTAATTTGCAGCACAGCACAGTGGGTTAGAGTGTGGGATGTGAAGTGAGACAGGCCTGAGCTGAGTCTGGGTGTGATATCTGCTGGCTTTGTGATCCTAGGTGTTTATGTTAATTCTGCATTTTGGGTGTTCTCGTCTGTCAAGTATACGCTAACTGCTTTGTTACATATATAATGTTTGTAAAACATTTGTCACTAGGTGTGGCCCATAGTAAGCACTTAATGAATGTTACTGTATTTGGAATCAAATGATTAGCCTTCTCCATGTTATGTTCTTAAGGAGTTAAAAAACCAATGCAGGGTTACCAGGGAGATGTGAACCAAGATTAGCATGGGTCTAACCAATCTGACTTCATGGGAAATCCAGACTGGAAAAAACGTTTTCTTCTGAACATCTGGATATATTTGTTGGGAAGAAGAACAAAGTCTGACTATTGTTATAACCTTAGATTACAGTCTATTGGATAAATACATCTAATTACTACCCAAGAACCATAGAATTGACTTTTAATGATTAATTTATTTCTGCTTGCCTTTATTCTAAAGATGGATATTTTAGATCATATGTAAGTTGTTCCTTTTTCCTTCAGACCTGTCTTGGCATACTGCTTGTCTTTCTTTTCTATTGGCATAATTAGAGAGCGAGATTTGGAATATTCAGAAGTTAAGGTGGAATGAGAATCTTTCTACTCCTTTGATCAATATCTTAAGGTCTAAGGATCGGTTCTTGTTTTTTTTTCTTGGTTTCTTCTGGTAAAGCTTTCCGTGAGCGCTCTACTGATTGGTCACAGATAGCTAAACCAGTTGGGAGGTAGAGGGAGAATCAGAACATAAAATAGTATTTATGTATTTTCTTTAACCTTTTTTAATGAGAGAGCTATAAAAGGATCAAATCACTCTGCCTTTTAAAAAAATTAATGGGCTATTTTTTAAGACCACTTTTAAGTTTACAGAAAATTGTGAAGAAAGTACAGATAGTTTCCATATTCTCTCTCTCTCTCTCTCTCTCTCTCTCTCTCTGTCTTTTCCCTAGCACCAACATTTCCATTAGTCTGGAACCTTTGTGACAATGAACCAATATCGATATTGATACATTATTTTGACCATGCATAATGTCATGTGCCCATGATGGCAATGTCTTGCAGCAGAGTGTCACTGCCCTAAAAATCCCCTGTGTTCGTTATTCATCCCTCCCTTCCCCTGACCCTGGCACTTCTGAGATACATGGCTGCATTTCAGATACAGCTCATCTAAATGACATCAGCTTCCTAAGGTCACCCTGTTTTGTTTTAATTCCTGTGTTTCATAGACTCTAGTCATTGATCGTAAGGTGCATATTTATTATGCATCTCTAAGAAAGGAAAAGAAATGCTCCAATTAAACTAAGGGATGCCATCAATCCTGAGACACACCCTGATTTCAGCGTGTTAAAATGTGAATCAACGGAGCATTTCAGAACTGATGAGGCAACAGACCCTGGGCCTGCACAAAACTCAGTGCTTTCTTGAAAATGAAAACAAATACTCAAAGAACTGCATTTCAGGTTGGCATTCAGCCCTTTTTCGGGTGGAGGAGAGAGCGGTTAGGAGGGCGGTGGGTGAGGAAGGGGCGGGTGGAGACAGGTGGAAGAGGGGCCCGGAGACAGATGCGCAGCTGGCCTGGATCTGCCCTGTGCGGGCGCACAGCACAGACGTAAGTCTGCACCCTCTCAATGGCCTGAGGCAAGTTGCTAAGACTTTCAGAGCCTCAGCTTCTTAATCTGTGCAGAGGAGGGATAGTCCGGACAGGCAACTAAGGTTCTAAGTAAGTGAGTTCCGCAGGTGACGAGCCTCGCTCACTGCCTGGCTACGGTATGTGTACAATACATGTGGGTTCTCTCTTCAACCCAATTCCTCAATGCCTTCCTCCTCTTCCCTGCTCCTCCATCCTGTTCGTGTCCCTTCCCTGGACCCCACCCATTACCTGAGCTGTGACCTCTGGGCACCCTGCTGGTCTTGGCACACTCATTAGACTTCACCACAAGAGCCAGATGGGGAGGAGGCAGGACAGTACGCAGATGGAAAAGCCTCCTAATTCCTGGCCTTGGTCTTCCCAGGGCTGCCAGGCAGTCTGGGTTTAGCAACACCATTGCGTGCCCACTCACCAGCCTCATAGCTTGATTAGATAAAGCTCACCTGGTAGATAAAACCCTGGCAAAATGATTTCGCAGGGATGTTTTAAAGATGGGGATATAAAAGAGGCACAGATTTATTGAAAATTATTAAGATTCTAAGAAACACGTGTTCTGCACATGCACAAGGCCAGCAAAGCAGGAGGACTGAGCCCTCGGCATCAGGGACAGCAGCCCCCGGCACAGGAATTCTGCTTCCCAGAATGGACATGACCTTGGGAAAGCCATCTCTCTTCCATTTGCCATTGGTGAAATGAGATGGCGATGCCGATCTAGCCAGGTGGCTCTCGGGATTCTAGGGAATGATGTTTACGGAATCCCCATTCGACGGCTGCTGGCTGCTCAACCCAGAGGTGCCCTGTTCAGTTCTTCCCCAAGCTGCCCTCCCGGAGCCACGGCCGTGCTTGTTACCATGGTGACGGCTGGGTTCATAAGGACTGGAATCACCAGATTTAACAAATAAAAATTCAGCACACCCAGCTCAATTTAAATTTCATATAAACACAATTTTTTAGTATGTGTCCCAGATACTGCATGCCTCATAATGTCGTAGTTATTGCGTGGGACATACTTATGCTAAAAATAATGTGTAATTTGTCTGAAATTCAAATATAACTGGGTACCTTGTATTTTACCTGGTCATCTTAATAGGGACAGAATATTATGTTGTTGGAAACACTAGTAAGTTTCACTTGAAACAACCGATGTAAGGAGAGGATCTCAGAATTATCTGGTGACCTAATTTATCACAAGTCTGATAGAAAAATACACAATTTATACATAATCCTTAATAATTAAAAGCTGCTCTACTGAAAAATATGGTTTTCTACTAGATAAGAGACAAAATTAAATATCCCGAGGCCTCCTAGGCTGAGATATGGAGGCAATCAATGTATCATGTGAAGAAATTGTGTTTTAAAAACTACTGGTTTAGAGTCCCTAGCACATTTCTGCCTGTAAAAATTATTTTGGTAATTGTGTCTATTTTAGCATCTTAATTTATCTGTTTCAAAATTAGCATGTACATATATAGCATTTTATTATATATTTATACATATTAAAACTGCATTTTAATGTATACGTATTTCTCTGCTCTGTGGGTAATGAATTTGGATAATGAAAATAAGCCAAATTATACTTCAATAAGGGAAAGGTGAGGGAAGACATTAATTAGATGAAAATTTAGAGCAGGTATTTATCTTGTGTAGATTTTACAAGTTGCTTTAAATATTCCTAAACAGGTTAGTTATTTTATAATGGTGCTTTCAAAATAGAAGTTGGGCCAGGCACGGTGGCTCACACCCGTAATCCCAGTACTTCGG